>NC_141050.1:31687493-31924993 GCF_041138505.1 Cibotium barometz
GTTTTTTTTTAAATTGTAACGTCACTTATGCAACGCTAGTCAGTCTCTGCAAGCGTCGCAAAAAACGTCGTTCAACAACATTGCATAAGCGATTGAAAAAAAAAGCATCGCATAAGCGACATATTTTTTTTATATAATTTTTTTACATCGCTTAAGCGACGCATTTGTCATCGTTTAAGAGACGGTGTATATTTTTAACACCCTTGCTACAGCCCCCAATGGCTAGTAGTGTTACTTTACTTTGAATGTGCGGATCTCTCCCGACAAACTACTAGTGAGTTGTGAGAGGAAGTAGACCACCTCACATCACTAGAGTGGAGTTTGATGAAGAGACTTCAAGTCATGATGCTCTCACAACTCAATGTAGAGAAACCTCTATCCTAAGATCATTATGGTCTAAGAGTAATTGGTGGCAGCACCCACTCCAAGCCCGGAAGTATAATTTGCTCTTTAGCTGGCCTTATCTTCATCCACAAAGTTAGTAGAGTTAGTAATCCCTTAAGACCTACACGAGCAACAACAAATGTTGTTTAGCCATCAGCTCGGCCTTCCAAAAAGATTAAGCGTTGTAGAGCTTGGGCCATGCCACCATTCCAGGAGGAGGTACATGCTACTTGAGGCTGGCAAGCCTCACCAACTTCAAACATAGCCTCACTAGCTTCCAGGAGGAGGTACGTGCTACTTGAGGCTGGCAAGCCTCACTAGCTTTAGTAATCCCTTAAGACCTACCTGAGCAACAACAAATGTTGTTTAGCCATCAAGTCGGCCTTCCAAAAAGATTAAGCTTTTTAGATCTTGGGCCATGCCACCATTCCAGGAGGAGGTACGTGCTACTTGAGGCTCGCAAGCCTCAGCAGCTTCAAACATAGCCTCTTTCATGGGCCAAGGATACATTTCAAGCGCCCAGATTTGTCTTTTTGACATATATAGGGGTGACACCAAGCCACCTATAGGGGGCATTTTTTAAAGTGATCTCACCCCTAAAGATGGCAATACAACAAAATAGCCCCGTTAAAATGTATCCTAAATGTCTTTCATGTCGGCACACTCGAGGTGAGAACATTTTATGGAGGCCAGGACTAGAGGTGAGGTGCCTTCTCGTTTAAGCCTTCAGAGGGCAGCAAAGCCCTTTCAAAACTTCTCGAGTAGGCTTGCTTGAAAATAGGCCATTGGTTTGAATTTTGTTCTAAATTTCAGACATAAATACATGTATTTGGTCATAGATGTGACCTTATGAAGTCATGTGACCTCTTTGTAACTGATCATATAAGATTTACAAGCTAATAGAATCTTGTTTGTAATAGCCCTTATGACCTATTGCACTCTTATCAGCTCTTAAGAGAACTTATGGGCTCCCAAAGATCTTCTATAAGATCGTATCATATGAGTTCTTATCATGAATTTGAGGGATCTTATCAACACTCATGAGTATACAAGAGTTCTTATGTTTGTAATATCCCTTATGAGCTATTGCACTCTTATGGTCTCTTAAGAGAACTTATGGGCTCCCATGATCTTATATAAGATCTTATCATATGAGTTCTTATGAGATCTTATGACATTGAGAGCTCTTATCAACACTCAAGAGTATGCAAGAGTTCTCAGGAGTATACAAGAAGAGTTCTATACAAGATTTCTCAAGAGTACAAAAAGTCTCAAGAGCTTTTATAAGTTCCTACTAGATTGTACATGCTCTTGGAAGCTCGAAGGAGATTCTATCAGCTCATTTGGCATAAATCATAATCAAATATTATCAAACAATTTTCTAGGTTATTAAACATTTGAGCCTAGGACATTAAAGTCTTATTAATACTAGACCTAGAAAACCTAAAAGTTTTATATATTTAATACCTTATTTCAAGGCATTTGCATTAGGAACTCAATGGAGTCTTTTTGGGCCCTTTAATTTGCCATGAGGTTATGGAAACGTTTAACTTTTTGACAAATAGGAGCCCGCCATGTAAGCAAAAACCAATGGTTTGTAAGAGAGGTGTAAGAGTGGTCAAAGGGTGCACTTTTTCCCCCAAAAAGGGGAGGGGGAAATTTTACAATTTTCGGACCTCCATAACTTCTACATACAAGCTCCGATTTGAGCGGAGATTATAGATCCGTGATCTACGCATCAAGAGCTTTCCATAGATATGTTACATGATATGGTTTTATCCGCTAGATTTTAAATTCCATTTTTCCCCCAAAATTCAAATTCGAATAAAGTAGCCGTTTTGAAGCTTCAAATTAGAAAACGTTTCTTCTTAAGAGAAAAGGTTTGACTCCCTTAAACTGCCAAATAAAAGGGCCCAAGAAGACTCCATTGAGTTCCTAATGGAACCTAATAGAGGTTTTTATTACCTCTCTTATGAGCTCAAATGCAAGCTAGGAGAAGAAAAGAACACTCATATCAGACTTTACCATTGCCATCGCTCAATATTTTGCATTCTACATGTTACTATAAACTTGGACTTGGGTATTTCACATTCTACATGTTGCTAAAGGTTGGATTTATGAGCATCCTTGAAAATGTAACTATGCTTTGCATAAGCCATGGTAAAAAGCTCTCTCATTCTCCAAATTGCTTAGTGTTCAGCATCATCACAAAGTTTTGTAACAATTATATACACTTGGAAAGTTCATATTCATTTCCCAACTTAACAAAATCCAACTTGAGAGTTTACTAGCAAAAAAGATTCAAATCATCAATTCCATCATGCATAGCACGGACTATGTGATGATGCCTTGAAAGAAACTAGGATTGGCCACTCAAAGCATGGAGTGACAACATGGATGTGGGTCACCATCCTAACATCTCAAGAGGGAGAAGTTCACCATGGAAAAACTTAGAGTTCCAAAAGAGTAAGTGTACTCATGAAACTGTATATGATCAAAAAGGTACAATGCCCATGAGCCCTATGTCTTATATATCCCAAGGCCCCCAAAGGTACACATGTAAATGACCCTAAGCCCAAGTACCTAGGCCCCATCTCCCATGTGCATGTGCAACCAAATCTACTTCATTTCAAACCATCCCCTCCAATGATTTTGTCCTCAAAATCGAAGGGTGGTCATGTACAAAACATATACAAGAGGCTATATACAAAAGCCAAAAATGCACTCATGGCCTAGGTGTATCCGCGGCGATCAAAAACATGTCCCCACCACAATGCTTGCCCGGATCAAACGGAAAGGATAGGAAGATGTCGTCGACGGTGAGGATAATGATAATGATGCCTGGATCGAATGGAAATCCAAGCCATGGCTGACCCATGACCGTATCGATCCTACCTCCTCTTGGATCAAATGGATCATGTAATGCACCACATCCACCGATGAGATGTATCCAATATCCCCCTAGGTCAAAAGGATAATGCACCCATGCATAGAACCCTATGGATACATGATAGTCCATATAGAACCACCCTGTGAGATCCTTGTTCCCACCGAGCACCGGATTCAGGATACTGGCAGCGGAAGTAGCACTTCTCGCACGGGACAGGGGTCCCACATTTGGGGCTCACCCACGGATATCCGGATAAGAGACTAATCCGTCGGTTGTTCCAAAACCGAACCCGAGAAAACTTCCTTTACTCTAACGTAGTCAAGATCATTTCTGATCAAGCTGATCCAATTGCATCTTCAAGATACTTGATCAGATCAAGGAAGAAACCTGCACTTGGATCATTGGGATCAACGCTTTTTTCCCCATTCAAGAGGCACAGCCGTTGATTCCTATCCATAGAACAATTACTGTCCGGGATTTACTTTATCTATCGTAATAACAAAAGTTGAGTCTCGATTTACGGATCCATCAATCCAGCCTAACCCCATCCAGTCCCATGGGTTAGCCAACCTCCCAACCACTGTAGTGATGGGATCCAATTTGGAATTTGGTTAGGTTTTGTCTCGGGTACCAAGGAAAACAGTTCCAAGGCCCCCTAGCCGGAAGTTCATGCAAACATAAAACTAGCCACACCACTTACACACCCAATATGAAATTGCCTTTTTCTTAGCATCAGCTAACTTTAAAACAATCCTTTAATGAAACCATAGTATCACTGATCACAATCTTCCAATTTATCCGGTTGATTCAATTTTCCATCATTCCTTCATCACAGTATCTATGGCGTCATTGGTAACTAGAACGCTCACCACCTGTCCACTCAGGGGCCGTTTCAATAGTTCCTAGCCCATAATACTCGGTAATATAATCACTTATCAAGATGGACTCTCGTTGAAGATCAGCAAGATCAACCAACAGATCCATATAAAAAGAGCCATGGACTCATCCGTTGAGGACCAGCAAGGTCAGTCAACCAGATCCATGCCCGGTTTCAGAAAACAACTCTTACTCCTTGTTCCAATATCTTCCTTGACGCACGCGTGGGTATCCTGGGCGACCCAGAGCCCGAGCACCGTATGGTCAGCACCCTCTAGAATCCTTCGCTCGCAGGTGACCTAGCGCTTCACTCATAGGCCGCTTTCTTGGCCCCTCATCCACCGTACCGGAAGCTCACCATTTTAATCGCACCGAGGCTGGTCAAGACCTCGGCCCGAGACCTTGCTGCGCGAGACGTCCTCCATTCACTCTCCGTCAGCAGTTGCAACTTTATCAGTTAGGTCTCACGACCTTGATCACAAGACAGTCAAAATGCTTTACCAGCATTCTTGACATAAAACAGTCATTTACAAACAGTCACAAAATACAGTTTTTATATCGAACTCCGTCTTTCCACATTATCCCTCCTCAATCCACATTACTTATTCCACATTCCCTTCATATGTACTCATTCTCATCCATTCATTCATATCAACGACACATTATTTCCCATACACATTCACCTTCATTATTCTTCATACACATCCATGCATACATCCATTTTCACATCCTTACTCATACATCCACATCCACATACATACATCCATACATACACATCCACATGCATACATCCACATCTACATGCATACATCCATTCATACACATCCATATGCATACATCCACATCTACATGCATACATCTATTCATACACATCCATATGCATACATCCACATCCTCATTCGTACATCTTCATCTACATGCACATTCATGCATCTTCATCCATATATCCACATTTACATGCACATTCACATCCATACATACATCTATTTTTTCCTTCCCATTCATATAGCCCCATACGCCTTCACATCTATTCTTTTACGTCACATCCATTTTCACCTTATGACAACCCATATACATCTTATCTCATCACATACACTTCTTATCTCATTCCATACACATCTTATCTCATCACATACACTTCTTATCTCATTCCATACACATCTTATCACATCTTAACTCATCTTATCACATCCTAACTCATCTCATGTGCATCTTATCTCATCTTATCACATCTCATACACCTCTTATCACATCCTAACTCCTCTTATCACATCCTAACTCATCTCATATGCATCTTATCTCATCTTATCACATCTCATACACCTCTTATCACATCTTAACTCATCTTATCACATCCTAACTCATCTCATATGCATCTTATCTCATCTTATCACATCTCATATTTCTCTTATCACATCTCATACACCTCTTATCACATCCTAACTCCTCTTATCACATCCTAACTCATCTCATATGCATCATATCTCATCTTATCACATCTCATACACCTCTTATCACATCTCATACACCTCTTATCACATCTTAACTCATCTTATCACATCCTAACTCATCCTTTATGCATACCTCTATGCAAGAATTTCAATTGTGATAAAAGTAACACTTTTACAATAAAATAATCATTCTTTTTTTGTAATATTTTTACAATAAAATAATAATTTATTTATTTTTTTTGTTTCTATGTACGAAATTCAATATGATGAAAATAACTTTTTATAATAAAATAATTATTTTTTTTCTTTACAGTTTTATAATAAAATAATAAAATATTCATCTTTTATGCATACCTCTATGCATGAAATTCAATTATGTTAAAAGTAACACTTTTATAATAAAATATTTATCTTTTATGCATACCTCTATGCATGAAATTCAATTATGTTAAAAGTAACACTTTTATAATAAAATATTTATCTTTTATGCATACCTCTATGCATGAAATTCAATTATGTTAAAAGTAACACTTTTATAATAAAATATTTATCTTTTATGCATACCTCTATGCATGAAATTCAATTATGTTACAAGTAACACTTTTATAATAAAATATTTATCTTTTATGCATACCTCTATGAATGAAATTCAATTATGCTAAAAGTAATACTTTTATAATAAAATATTCATCTTTTATGCATACTTCTATGCATGAAATTTAATTTTGTTAAAAGTAACACTTTTATAATAAATATTTATCCATTATGCATTCTTCTATGCATAGAATAAAAATGATAAAAGTAACACTTTTGATATAAAAATTTATCCATTATGCATACTTCTATGCATAAAATAAAAATGATAAAAGTAATACTTTTGATATAAAATTTTATCTTTTATGCATAATATAAAAATTAAATTTCCCCATAATTACAATGAAATTCTTTCAATTAATCTAGGATGATAATTCTTAGAATATGGTAGGAAATCCTCTTTTCATCATGCTTTGAATGAAATTATTTTATGTGTAAATTTTTATAAAATTTTGCCATAGCTCCGCTACTATAACTGATAAATCTCAATTATTTTAAAAGATAAGGCTTCTCTTTAAGGAAATGATTAGAATGATCCCTAATTGGATCATTAATCCTTAATGGATTAAATTAAAAATAATCATAAACTAAAAGCATAGATTAAAAAAACTATTAATTTGTTCTCAAGCATAGATTAATCTTGGATTAAGGAAAAGCTTTATGAAAAGCTTCATTTGGATTGAGAATGGGTCATGAGTATGACTATTTCTTAAGTGAGAGAGAGAAAAAACCATTAGAATTAAACATAAATAAAAATTTATGTAATTCTTTACTATCATTAATCAATTAACTTCAATAGCATTCAAAAACCATACCAATTAAGCTTCTCAAGCTTGAGAGGGGTTGAGAAGAGAGAAACATTGAGAAATTATAGAAAAGATCAAAATTCACCATACTTACCTTATAATTTGCTTGATTCTTTGTTCACGGTAGAGGCCCCCAACCAATCAATTGGTTTAGTATGTTGATGGAGCCACCAATGGGGATTGAAGAAAGAGAGAAGTGTCAAAAACTAGTGAATTATTAAAGAATTCACAGTTCTTGGCTTAGGTGGAGTAGAGTAACAATGCATAAGACACTATATATTTTTTTTCAACAAGGGGAGGCTTCTATTTATAGGAAAAATTGAGCTCCTAACCAAACAAACTGATTCTAGAATTTTCCAAGTCAGTTTGGTCACTTTTTGACCATTTTTAGGTCAATTAAGCTAACTTTTTGGAACTAGACTTGAATGAGGAGAGAGGCGAAATGAAATATCTCAATTTTTATGAGTTTAAAACTCATTCAAGCATGTGATTTAGGCGTCTCATTGAAGGCACTCCTTTTCCTTACTGATGTGTCAAAAATGGAATCCTTACACTCAAAATATCTCATATTTTTATATTACTCATAGTTTTTTACTATTAAACCTTGTACATTTTCAACTCTTCATCTTATGTGAGCATTGAAGGGACTCACCTTCCTTACCTAGGTGTCAAAATGGAATCATTATATCCAAAATATCTCATATTTTTAATATTGCTCATAGTTTCTTACTAATAAACCTTGTACATAGTCAACTCTTCATCTTATGTGAGCATTTACTCATTTTTTGGTATCTTCTTTTAAAAATTTGGATTTATCTCCTCCCTACACATGGATTGATCCTATTGGTCCCTAGGAACCTTAATTGGACCATAGTCTAAAGATTTCTGGAAATCTAGACCCTTAGACTAAGGTTCTTTATACATATTTCCAATTAATTCCAATTGCACATTGGAAAATTCTTTCTGAATTTCTGTTTCAGGGGAATTCATTTTAATAAGGTGAAATATTTTTCTATCCAAAAATATTTAAAATCTGAATATTCTCTCTCTAGATTATTTTCTCTCTCTAGATTAAAACAGGCAGAAACAAGATCTCTTATATTTCAGAAAAGGAAATTGATTACATGGGAATATGCTAGACATCAAAAAGGAGTTGGGGGAGGAATCTTACATTCTACCCCACTTAAAAAACGCGAGATGTCCTCATCTCGCAAACTGGGATAATTTCGCAAGATGCACGAATATGAGACTTAGAGAAAAATTTTAATCAAGATTAACCACCAAGAAAAGTCTCAAAGAGAGCAAGATTCAAGATAAGAACAAGATTTAAACTTTATTCATTCTCGGAACATATACAGTAAAGATAGAAGAACTCTTTACACTTCCATAAGCCCGTCCATCATATGGTCACAAAAGCAGCACTCACAAGCTGCGCACGTATAAGGTAACTCATCTATGGGAATAATTCTGTTGGTTATTGTCGCACCTATCTCAGTGGCATGAGGTGATCTAACAAAAGGACCTCTGAGAGGCAAGCCAAAAACGGGGTAAAGGCATATCTTCTGATGAGGAAGAAAACACGCCAATAAGAAGACCCGCTCAGAAAACCCAAGATGCCTTGATCTCATGACGCAGTAGTATCGGGGACCCAAACCCAAGGCTTCAATAACCATGGCCAAGCGGACATTGTTACGAAAGTGCTGCTGACCCTAGGGTATTACCCTAGTTATGTCTTGATAGGTCTGCCATTTGGTCTGAGCTACAGAAGTTCCCATGTGAGGGAAAAGTGAGCGCTCATACTGTTCTATAAAATCCTTCTTCACAGACTCACTTGCGTCTTGAAGGTGAGAAATCATCATGGATAAAACTAATTCTTGTTGCCAAGCCATGAAGGAGATTAAGAAAGAAAGGAGATCGATGGGAGTAAGATTACTGTGAGCGACAAGTAAAAGTTACGACTTATATAAAGGAAGGAGCTAGCGTAACTTAGAAGCCAACGGTAACTTGCCACTGAAGTTTTACCGTCTTTCCATGATTTGGGTTTGGCACATTTTTCTATAGAAGGCACTAAGAATTTTGAGATGAGGAGATAAAAGAAGTTCGTAAGCTAAATCACCTACTTTCTTTGGTCCACAATATCTGGGAGATAACTTCTTATACTTCCCAAGAGATAAAGAACTTCTTTTGGGCCGTACTCGAATGAAGACCAAAACCTTGATATCCAAAACATCGATTCTCACTTCAGAACTCATCGTTCATAATCCTTAAAACAGGTGGGATTCTTGAGAAGTATTCTGGGGAAAGGTTCTTCCTTTTTTAAACAGAATCTTTCTTTTATTTTAGAGAGAGAATAATTATAAGATCAGAAAGGGAGGTTCTTACTCCTGTATACCTCAAAGGCTGGGGGAAGAATCTTACATTCTACCCCACTTAAAAAGTGCGAGATGTCCTCATCTCGCCAAGAATTAGTAGAGGACAACTCTTTTTCTTAAGATCCAAATTATTTTGGGGTTTCTTATATTCTGGTCAACCCAACAGAATACGGGGATAATTATCCCTTAAATAGAACTCATAATTCATTTAAATCATATCATTCATATCTTTAACACGATAATGGTCCATTAGACCAAAAAATTCCCTTCTGAATATTCCTCCACAGAAATTTCAGTTAAGCAAGTTCTCAATTTGTCATCCCTTAACTAGATCTACCGAGTCAAGTGTTAACCGTAGTAATTCGATAGCACAATCCACTAATCTCATAGTGATTTGCTGAAATCATTATCATCATTCCAGTTATAAATATCATCACAGGAACTCGTCCCATTCATCCTCATTGTGGTTTTGTTCAGGTTATTATATTTCAACTAAATTTCAGAAATCATCATTTTTCAATCAGCATCCAAATCAATTCTCAAACAGAATTAAAAATCATATCAACCACATTTGAAATCATTATCTGGATAGCATTAACGCTTATAATTTCAAGTCTTAGATTTACTCGTATATACTGTCAGTAAAGAGCTGCAGTTATACTCTCGGTATATACGGTAGTCACGGCCCTTAGAATTATAAGGTAAATACCATCATGTCTAGGCCTCAAGCAAGTCAGGGATTCTATATAATTGCGGTATTTTCATCTGAAGACCCAATTACCAAATTAGGAATTTTAGTTTGAATATCAAATTGTATGAATTATATCACACAATTACAACCTTTTTGTGCTTCTTGATAAATTTTTGACATATTTGGTTTCTCAGTTGATCTTTATTAGCCAAATGCTCTGATACCAACTGTGAGATCCCTGTTCCCACCGAGCAACGGATTCAGGATACTGGCAGCGGAAGTAGTACTTCTCGCGCTGGACAGGGGTCCCACATTCGGGGCCTCACCCACGGATATACGGATAAGAGACTAATCTGTCGGTTGTTCCAAAACCGAACCCGGAAAAAACTTCCTTTACCGGAAAGCATGGGTGATTCCACCAGGAAAACTTTTTACTCTAACGTAGTCAAGATCATTTCTGATCAAGCTGATCCAATTACATCTTCAAGAAGATACTTGATCAAATCAAGGAAGAAACCTGCACTTGGATCATTGGGATCAATGCTTTTTTCCCCATTCAAGAGGCACAGCCGTTGATTCCTATCCATAGAACAATTACTGTCCGGGATTTACTTTATCTATCGTAATAACAAAAGTTGAGTCTCGATTTATGGATCCATCAGTCCAGCCTAACCCCATCCAGTCCCATGGGTTAGCCAACCTCCCAACCACTGTAGTGATGGGATCCAATTTGCAATTTGGTTAGGTTTTGTCCCGGGTACCAAGGAAAACAGTTCCAAGGCCCCCTAGCCGGAAGTTCATGCAAACATAAAACTAGCCACACCACTTACACACCCAATATGAAATTGCCTTTTTCTTAGCATCACCTAACTTTAAAACAATCCTTTAATGAAACCATAGTATCACTGATCACAATCTTCTAATTTATCCGGTTGATTCAATTTCCCATCATTCCTTCATCACAGTATCTATGGCGTCATTGGTAACTAGAACGCTCACCACTTGTCCACTCAGGGGCCGTTTCAATAGTTCCTAGCCCATAATACTCAGTAATATAATCACTTATCAAGATGGACTCTCGTTGAAGATCAGCAAGATCAACCAACAGATCCATATAAAAAGAGCCATGGACTCATCCGTTGAGGACCAGCAAGGTCAATCAACCAGATCCATGCCCGGTTTCAGAAAACAACTCTTACTCCTTGTTCCAATATCTTCCTTGACGCACGCGTGGGTATCCTGGGCAACCCAGAGCCCGAGCACCGTATGGTCAGCACCCTCTAGGATCCTTCGCTCGCAGGTGACCTAGCGCTTCACTCATAGGCCGCTTCCTTGGCCCCTCATCCACCCTATCGGCTCACCATTTTAATCGCACCGAGGCTGGTCAAGACCTCGGCCGAGACCTTGCTGCACGAGACGTCCTCCATTGACTCTCCGTCAGCAGTTGCAACTTTATCAGTTAGGTCTCCACGACCTTGATCACAAGACGGTCAAAATGCTTTCCCAGCACATAAAACAGTCATTTACAAACAGTCACAAAATATAGTTTTTATATCGAACTCCGTCTTTCCACATTATCCCTCCTCAATCCACATTACTTATTCCACATTCCCTTCATATGTACTCATTCTCATCCATTCATTCATATCAACGACACATTATTTCCCATACACATTCACCTTCATTATTCTTCATACACATCCATGCATACATCCATTTTCACATCCTTACTCATACATCCATACATACACATCCACATGCATACATCCATTCATACACATCCATATGCATACATCCACATCTACATGCATACATCTATTCATACACATCCATATGCATACATACACATCCATATGCATACATCCACATCCTCATTCGTACATCTTCATCTACATGCACATTCATGCATCTTCATCCATACATCCACATTTACATACACATTCACATCCATACATACATCTATTTTTTCCTTCCCATTCATATAGCCCCATACGCCTTCACATCTATTCTTTTACATCACATCCATTTTCACCTTATAACAACCCATATACATCTTATCTCATCACATAAACTTCTTATCTCATTCCATACACATCTTATCACATCTTAACTCATCTTATCACATCCTAAGTCATCTCATGTGCATCTTATCTCATCTTATCACATCTCATACACCTCTTATCACATCCTAACTCCTCTTATCACATCCTAACTCATCTCATATGCATCTTATCACATCTCATACACCTCTTATCACATCTCATACACCTCTTATCACACCTTAACTCATCTTATCACATCCTAACTCATCTCATATGCACCTTAACTCATCTTATCACATCCTAACTCATCTCATATGCATCTTATCTCATCTTATCACATCTCATACATCTCTTATCACATCTCATACACCTCTTATCACATCCTAACTCCTCTTATCATATCCTAACTCATCTCATATGCATCATATCTCATCTTATCACATCTCATACACCTCTTATCACATCTCATACACCTCTTATCACATCTTAACTCATCTTATCACATCCTAACTCATCCTTTATGCATACCTCTATGCAAGAATTTCAATTGTGATAAAAGTAATACTTTTACAATAAAATAATCATTCTTTTTTTTGTAATATTTTTACAATAAAATAATAATTTATTTATTTTTTTCGTTTCTATGTACGAAATTCAATATGATGAAAATAGCTTTTTATAATAAAATAATCATTTTTTTTCTTTATAGTTTTAAAATAAATAATAAAATATTCATCTTTTATGCATACCTCTATGCATGAAATTCAATTATGTTAAAAGTAACACTTTTATAATAAAATATTTATCTTTTATGCATACCTCTATGCATGAAATTCAATTATGTTAAAAGTAACACTTTTATAATAAAATATTTATCTTTTATGCATACCTCTATGCATGAAATTCAATTATGTTAAAAGTAACACTTTTATAATAAAATATTTATCTTTTATGCATACCTCTATGAATGAAATTCAATTATGCTAAAAGTAACACTTTTATAATAAAATATTTATCTTTTATGCATACCTCTATGCATGAAATTCAATTATGCTAAAAGTAACACTTTTATAATAAAATATTTATCTTTTATGCATACCTCTATGCATGAAATTCAATTATGCTAAAAGTAACACTTTTATAATAAAATATTTATCTTTTATGTATACCTCTATGCATGAAATTCAATTATGCTAAAAGTAATACTTTTATAATAAAATATTTATCTTTTATGCATACTTCTATGCATGAAATTCAATTTTGTTAAAAGTAACACTTTTATAATAAATATTTATCCATTATGCATTCTTCTATGCATAAAATAAAAATGATAAAAGTAATACTTTTGATATAAAATTTTATCTTTTATGCATAATATAAAAATTAAATTTCTCCATAATTACAATGAAATTCTTTCAATTAATCTAGGATGATAATTCTTAGAATATGGTAGGAAATCCTCTTTTCATCATGCTTTGAATGAGATTATTTTATGTGTAAATTTTTATAAAATTTTACCATAGCTCTGCTACTATAACTGATAAATCTCAATTATTTTAAAAGATAAGGCTTATCTTTAAGGGAATGATTAGAATGATCCCTAATTGGATCATTAACCCTTAACGGATTAAATAAAAAATAATCATAAACTAAAAGCATAGATTAAAAAAACTATAAATTGTTCTCAAGCATAGATTAATCTTGGATTAAGGAAAAGCTTTATGAAAAGCTTCATTTGGATTGAGAATGGGTCATGAGCATGACTATTTCTTAAGTGAGAGAGAGAAAAAACCATTAGAATTAAACATAAATAAAAATTTATGTAATTCTTTACTATCATTAATCAATTAACTTCAATAGCATTCAAAAACCATACCAATTACGCTTCTCAAGCTTGAGAGGGGTTGAGAAGAGAGAATCATTGAGAAATTATAGAAAAGATCAAAATTCACCATACTTACCTTATAATTTGCTTGATTCTTTGTTCACGGTAGAGGCCCCCAACCAATCAATTGGTTTAGTATGTTGATGGAGAGAGAAGTGTCAAAAACTAGTGAATTATTAAAGAATTCACAGTTCTTGGCTTAGGTGGAGTAGAGTAACAGTGCATAAGACACTATATATTTTTTTTCAACAAGGGGAGGCTTCTATTTATAGGAAAAATTGAGCTCCTAACCAAACAAACTGATTCTAGAATTTTCCAAGTCAGTTTGGTCACTTTTTGACCATTTTTAGGTCAGTTAAGCTAACTTTTTGGAACTAGACTTGAATGAGGAGAGAGGAGAGATGAAATATCTCAATTTTTATGAGTTTAAAACTCATTCAAGCATATGATTTAGGCGCCTCATTGAAGGCACTCCTTTTCCTTACTGATGTGTCAAAAATGGAATCCTTACACTCAAAATATCTCATATTTTTATATTACTCATAGTTTTTTACTATTAAACCTTGTACATTTTCAACTCTTCATCTTATGTGAGCATTGAAGGGACTCACCTTCCTTACCTAGGTGTCAAAATGAAATCATTATATCCAAAATATCTCATATTTTTAATATTGCTCATAGTTTCTTACTAATAAACCTTGTACATAGTCAACTCTTCATCTTATGTGAGCATTTACTCATTTTTGGGTATCTTCTTTTAAAAATTTGGATTTATCTCCTCCCTACACATGGATTGATCCTATTGGTCCCTAGGAACCTTAATTGGACCATAGTCCAAAGATTTCTGAAAATCTAGACCCTTAGACTAAGGTTCTTTATACATATTTCCAATTAATTCCAATTGCACATTGAAAAATTCTTTCTGAATTTCTGTTTCAGGGGAATTCATTTTAATAAGGTGAGATATTTTTCTATCCAAAAATATTCAAAATCTGAATATTCTCTCTCTAGAATATTTTCTCTCTCTAGGTTAAAACAGGCAGAAACAAGATCTCTTATATTTCAGAAAAGAGAATTGATTACAGGGGAATATGCTAGACATCAAAAAGGGGTTGGGGGAGGAATCTTACACACCCACTCAAATCATACGTGAATACATCATGATGGCATATCAATCCCACATACACAATGCTCCCCAAATGATACACATTATCTCCAAAAGTAAATGCTTGCCAGACTTTGTTTGTGTAAATGCATAGGCATCCATGCACATCAAAGGAGAATGCATCAAACTCCATAGCATGCTCCATCAAATGTGAACCCATGTCCTCACTACATCTATCACCATGCATAAGTCCATAGGCATGATCCACGTCACAAGTGACTACGTGGGCATGATCCATATGTACCGCATGACCCTCATAGAGCTGACAATGATAGACTCTCCACTCATCTCTCAAGAAAGACTCATATACTAGGTTCCCATAGATCCTCCATAAGGTACTCAATAGCTGCTAATAACTGCTTAGTGCTAAATGCATAAGTAGCCTCATCATCGATGTCATCCACATTGATGATGTCACACACATCGATGATGTCATCCACGTGCTTGTTAGCATCATAGAACTCATCCTCATCATACGTAGCATGTGTATGCACACTACCATCATCCACATCAACATAGATACTATCCTCATCACTTAGGAATGATGGTAGATGAGTCATCAACACCTACATGAGCATCATCATCAAGATGCCTAATGTCACCACACGACCAAAAATGCATGTGTCTCCACCATGTGTGTAATTATCATCCTCATGTGCAAGTCCTATGTCCAATGCATCCTCATAGGCATGTACATCATCACATGAGTCATCATCCCTTGTGTCAACAACAATTGCATGCACATCTAAAACATCCTCAATGATCATGTCTTCATGATCTCGTGGCATCATATCATAAGCTGAAAATGTATCAGTCAAAGCCCCTTATGTAAGTAATCCAAGCATTTCCATGTTTTAGTTGTGTATTCTCATTGACCACCACCACAAACACATTAGTGATGACTTGTCGAGAAAGAACCGGTGTCGAGATCTCCTCATTTACTTGCTGTCCACAAATTACAGCAAGTGTCTCATCCACTTCAACACCCACAATGTGTGCATAAAGACCCACATAGTCATACTCAATGCAATGACCAAATGTGATAATGAATGGAAGTCCTTGTTTGTCCTTATTAGTAAAGCCAACCTCTTTTAAAATAGAGTGTATAGTAGCTCTGCCATCCCCGCTCAAAGTAAGAGGTAAACCAAGAGATGGTACCAAGAATTCACATACATTGATCAATATTTTCTTGCCTTCACTAGTAGTGGCTCTACCATAGAACTTAACACATTGATTTCCTCCATCCATGGCTTGTGAAGAAGAAGGAATTTGACCATTGTTATCCTCAAACTCATCATCAAGATCTTTCTCAACATGAGGTCTTGAAGCACCGCCTCGATGAGTATTCCTCTTGAATGGAATATGAACATCACTCCTAGGGAATCTTGATCCTTCATTCCTTGAGTTTGGAAATGCATGACCCTTGCCTTTGGGTTCATTATATGTGTACGAAAACATCGGGTTGTACATAGTACCATAAGTAGAATGAGAACTTGGGTGATGATTCTCTTTGTCTTCAACATGAGCTTGACGAACATGTTGAGATGATCCACCCTTATGTAAATCCATGCTCTTTATGTCATCACAAATGCCCTTAATCTCTTGCATCATGTTATTTACAAATGATTGCATCATGGTTTCCATAATGCTTATTATCATCATCATTTGTGGCATGGCATTTGTTATAATGGTCATCACTTGTACATTTTCTCCTCCCAACTAATTTGATGCATTGGCCACATTTGCAAAATTTGGCCCAATTTACATACGATTTGTTCCATGTACCATATTTGCATTGTTGTTGTCACTTTTTAAATTAATATATCTTCACCAATCACCTCTACATGATCCTCATTCACCGTTTCCCTGTTTTCCCTTATCTCTTGAAGTCCAATCCCTTGCTTAGATGGATGCTCCCTTGGCATAATGGCTGAAAATGGAAAATGGCTAGTAGAAGGCCTAAATGGTGTCAGAAATTGATGATCTAGGGCTCTATGGATAGATCTTGTTGCATAGTGTCCAAATATGCAAGAATAGAAATTTTTTGCATAAGCCTAATATTTATTGTTTTAGGGTTTGTTTAACACTGCTAAAAATAGAAATTAGGCTATAGAATATTCAAAACTCACCGGATTTAGATACAATTTGGTGTCTGAGCTTGTGATGACGAGTGCTAACTATGCCTAAAAGGGTTACCAAAGACAAAGTGCAGATATACTCTGTTTTGACTTTTTGGGTCAAAGACGACCACCTAGGTTTGACCATCCAAACGACATCGGATTTGTGTGTACTGTGGATTTTTAGAAAACTCTAATGATGTGCATCCATCTTATGATGTCATTTGTCCCAAATAACTTGTTTCTGATTGGACCCATGTTTGACCTCTCGTAAAAAATGGCAAGTTGGGGGTCCAAATGGTGTCGAAATGGAGAGGTTGAAGACTTGTTGGGAAGGTGTAAGGAAGTAAAAATAGCCTATATAATCACCTAAACTCTATCCATAATGTGATTTTATTGAATTAAGGTTTTGTGAATCTGTAAATTTTGCTCAAGTGCTCTTTTGGTACTCATTTGCCTCCTGCATGTTCCACCCTTTCTTCCAAGTAACTTTGGCATCCAAAAGCACCTTACATGGGTCCAAAAATTCCCTCAATCTAATCCGTGCATGTAATTTTTGAAAAATTTTGGCATAGTCTCCTTTGTATTATTAGGTACCAAATCTCAAGATTTCCAATGAACTCAATCCAACAATGATCCCTTGGCATTTGGGATAGAATTAAAAGCATATCCTCATTGCATCATACATTGACCAATGGCATATTTCATGTAACCTTTGTGCCCATGAAGATTGCATGTTTATAGAGAGATTTGCTTTCAAATCTCCCAGCCAAGCCTTCCCACCCCTTAGCGAGTATTGTCAAGCCAAGGGTGGGGGCCAAGTCTTTGCGCTGGTACCTAATCCTCTGAGGTACCACTTTTCCAAGGCAATCATGGCACACCAAAATCTTGGTGCTCCCCACCCCACCCCACCCCACCCCCCCCCCGGCAGCCTCTCCCCCATATGCCGAGGTACCCTCACAAATTCTAGATTCAATTGGATTAAATGTGGGGTACAAAGTGATGTGATAGGTGTGACTTGAACTTCAAAAATGTAGATAGGATCACTTACAACGCTTTACATAAACTCATGCACAATCCATCATTTCATTACCATGTCCTCATTCTATACTTTCCCTTCCAAAACTCCATCATCCAAATAATATCAACACCAATGCAACAATAAAGGTAAAGCAAGTAGCATGTGGTATCTTGACATTCCCAAGCATATAGATGGCTTGAATGTCACACCAATGATTGAAGAAGCATCAAAATGATTCCAATGGCATCCAATGGTATATGGAATTCATAAAAAAAAACTCCCAAACTTAAGAAGAATGGCTTGATCAATGGTCCATTTGAAGCATTAGCTTGCTTAATGACACCATTAGTGAACCTAATGATGATTAGACAAGGCTAATGACAAGTTGAAGTGGCCAATACCAAGGGATTAGGGTTTCAAGTCTCAAACCCTAAATCACTTTCCAAATCAAGGAGAAATGTGTAAAATTACCCATGGTGGCAAGTTCTCATGACTTTCTACGGAGAGGAAATGTATAGGCTGAAGGTCTGTTTCTTTTACTTGTCCCGTCCCTCTCGCTCAAAGTATGGTCTCTTGCCTCTCTTACCCAATGCAAATATCACGCTCACAAATTTATGGTTCTATGAAATCCTAATTATAGAAATCAAACTCACATATCTATATGGTGCTCGTATCTATGCTCAGTGTATCAAAGTGCTAACTTAATCAAATCTCTACATATAAACGCTATATCAAAGTTCCAAAAATAGATTTCATATGCTCAGTACTAACTAAACTGCCCACATTTCTATCTGTAAAGTAATAACTATATGCTTAGTACTAAAGTGCTGAAATTTCTATTTGTAAAGTAAAGTTCCAAAAATAGATCTCATCTCATATGCTAAGTACTAACTAAAGTGCTCAAATTTCTATTTGTAAAGTACTATATATCAGTATCCTCTCACTTCCAAAGTGCTCAACTCAAAGTTCCAAATATGCTCGGCGATACCTGCTTCATGAAATTTTCATTTCCAAGGGGCACCGTTTTTTGGCTCTCGTAATTTTTGGAGAGAAGTGTGCCCACACTAACAACAACCACATCATTAAATTATGCTTTTAATACTTATAGATTAAATTGTATATAATATTATTATTAGTGTGTTTTGAGGGAATTCCAGTTTTAGACTCATATCAAAGTTTCAAAAACATTTTTTGTTAGATAGAGCTCAAAATCAATTTATTAGACAAGGAAGTAACCCTTTTACAATCCCACCACCTACATTTGTGTGTGTTCAATTCAAGCTATCTCCCAAAAGAAGAAGACGAAGAAGAACTTAATTTGCTAATGTGTGACTACGTATTCTTGTTTTTGAAATTTCCATCGGGTCTCCGAATAGCAAAAGCAACACTCCTCTCAAGATTGTGGCCTGCAAGATGAGATACTTGAGCCATCACACCTCAAAAACCTTCTCTCATATCCTCATATACTTGAAGCTTTCTGAATTAATGTTTTTCTCTAGCGTCTGCCATATCTAAAGCTTCCCACATGGGACAAGCTTGCGAGCTCAGCCCCAGTGTCACCACTCTGCCCCTTCTGCAACACACACAAGGAAATTGCATTCCACGTCTTATGGGCATGCCCAAATGCCTAGACGCTATGGAGAGGCACTAGGAGTTGGTGGCTAGAAAGCCGTATTACTCAACACTAATTTATATGGAAGCATGCGTTATTGGGAGACACCAAGCTCCTCAACCCAACCCTAGTGTGCATCTGACCTTGGATTCGCTATATTGTTCTCTATCAACTCTGAACATCTAGAAATCAGATAGTATTCCATCGATGCCCACACATGCGACGTCTTGAGTGGAAAGTTGACTCTTTTGTAGCAGAACTACGGGTTTTAAGAGGCTTATACAAATTAGAGCTTCTAGATAGTCCTAAGATGCAGTTATTATCACCTTTTTGATATTTTCCCTTTTTGTAACTAAATCTTATTAATATGAACTCATCTTCTCTTGCAAAAACAAAAACACTTTTTCTCAGACCCAATACGGCACCAAAATATTTTTGTGTTTCCATGAAATATATTCTGTGAAATTTTAAAAAATAAGAGTGTTTTTAAAGATTTCATTTTAGTATGTAATGATTAATGCTTGAAACAGTCAATGAAATGATGACCTCCATATCCTTTCTTTTTAAGGTAATGGAATGATGACCCTCACCCATATCCTTTCTATTTACATGCATTCACCCATATGCTTTCTATTTGCATGCATTCACCTATATCCTTTCTATTTAAGGTCTTCCAGTTCTCTATAAAAAAACCTTAAAAAGCTCATTTAACTAATAGAAAGAAAGAGAGAAAGGGTGGGGGTAAGGTTGTATTAATTAAATGCCATGCAACTACAAAAAGTGTGTGAATATACACTTACGTAATGGAATCCACATGTTACAAAGCTCGGAATCAAGTTGAAACAACGAAGTGTTGAGAGATGAAGAGAGATGAGACAAGAGACACCACATACGCTCCACAAAAATGAATCATATTAGTGACAAGTCACATATATATAGGCAAGACCTAGAGTGAGTTAGGGCTAGCTATATATAGCTCCAACACCCCCACTCAAATAAAGGTCTCCGTTGCGAGTAAAAAACCCTTGGGAGCACAAGGGAAAAACCCGAGCTCCTACATATAAATGTACAATGCCACCTTAGAGTCCATGTGCAATGTGCTTCTATATACAAAGTACAAAGAATAAATGTGCATGATGTGAAGTAATGTGTGAAGTGTCCTAAAGTCTATAGGCTATGTACAAGTCTAGACAAAATTGACATGACGTGAGATGTGCTAATCTCCAAAAAGAGAGGCCACCGCAACTCCAAGTTCTGATCACAAAAGTGTAAACCGAGCTTCATGGAGTCCTTTGGTGAGAATGTCTACAATCATTTGATCAGTTGGACAATGTTCTACCATTATTGCTCCTTTCCTTACTTCATGTTGAACATAGTGATAATGAACTATAATATGCTTGGACTTACTATGTTGCACGTAGTCCTTGGCTAGAATAATAGCACTTTGGTTGTCACATCTAAGAGGAGTGCTTGAGAAAGGAGAATGACCAATATCAGCAAGCAATTGTCGAAGCCAAACCAATTCACGAGCTGCTAAAGATGCAGCTATATATTCAGACTCTATAGTAGAAACTGCAATACAACGTTGTTTCTTGCTATCCCAAGATACCAAACATCCATTGATAAAGAAGCAATTACCACTGGGGTGGATCGCATGGACAAGTTAGAGCTTGCCCAATCAGCATCTGAATAACCCAAAAGATTAAGAGAAGTTGATGAAGATATGTCTTCTTGACGGCGATATACAAGTCTGAAATCTGCAGTGCCCTTCAAGTACTTCAAAACACGTTTAGCTTGAGATGAAGATATGTCTTCTTGACGGCGATATACAAGTCTGAAATCTGCAGTGCCCTTCAAGTACTTCAAAACACGTTTAGCTTGAGACCAATGTCTTGTAGATGGAGAGGACAAGTATTGTCCTAACAGATTTACTGCAGAGCTGATAGAATATCAAGACGAGTGCTCATGCCCACAAATTGAAGACAACCAACAAGATTAGAATAGGGTTGATTTAAAGCTAATGATTCAGCCTCAATATTTGCAGAAGTACTCCTAGTAGAGCTTACAAGACAAGGAGTGTTTGCCGAATGTGCAATAGCCAATCCAAACTTTTGAACAATATCTTGGATAAACTTTGTTTGACAAAAGAAGCAAAATACCATTGTGATGATACCTTTGAACTTGAATACCAAGGCATGAATGGATGTCGCCAAGATCCACCATATCAAAGGCTGAGGATAAAACCTTTTTTACTTGTTGCATGAAAGATAGATTATTAGACACAAGTATAGTGTCAGCAACATAAAGGGCCAATATCACAAAATGGTTATCCACATTGCGCTTAATGTAAAGATTTGGATCAGAGAAGTAAGAAAAAAGCCCCTGCGATGTGAGAAATTGATCAATCTTGATGTACCATGATCATGAAGCTTGTTTTAGTCTATACAAAGCACGGTGGAGTTGGCATACCAGATGTTCCTTTCTGGGAATTGTAAATCCTTCAGGTTTCTCCATATATATTTCTTTCTTTAAGTCTCCATTAATAAAAGCCGTCTTAACATCCATTTGATGTATTTTTAAATCAAACCGAGTTGCAAAAGCTAGTAGTACTCGAATGTTTGTACTACAAACTACGGGTGAAAAAGTGTCATGATAGTCAATCCCTGCAATTTGTGAGTATCCCTTTGCAACTAAACGAGTTTTGAATTTATCAAAGGATCCATGTGCCTTTGTTTTAGTCTTGTAAACCCACTTACATTTGATAGGAGTACGATCAGAAGGGAGACTGGTAAGAACCCATGTACCTTCAAGATCAAAGACTCATATTCAGCTTCCATGGCTTCCTTCCATTGTTCCTTTTGTGGAGAGGACATGGCTTCTGCATAAGTTGAAGGAGCAATAATGGTAGAACATTGTCCAACTGATCAAATGATTGCAGACATTCTCATTCAATGAAAGTTCAAAGAGATTACCATGTCGAGGAGCAACCGCAATAGTGGTGCCATCCTTTTCGATGCGACACTTTGTATTATCAAATCCAAAAAATAGACCAAGATCCACAAGCCGTGCAACAAAAAGTAAGTTTCTTTGTAAATCAGGAACATATAAAACTCCTCGCAGTATTTTGGTTGAGGAAAAAGTTCCCAAATACAAGTCGCCAAATACCCATTACTTGGGAAGTTGTATTATCAGCAAGATAAACCACTTTCTTGATAGGAATTGGATGATAATTGTGTAACCATTGCAATTGATATGTCATGTTACCAGTAGCACCACAATAAATAATAAAGAGAGGACCATCACGAACATGTAGTACCTTTCCTGGAGAGACATTATAATGAACCAAACTAGCATCTTGTGATGAACATTGTCTTCATCATGAGGATTTTGGTGAGTAGCATAAGCTTGATTTCGAGCTTCATCATAATGCCTCTTGAAGCATCAACTGGATGAATGCCTTGTGCTCCCACAATATTCACAGGTTGCAGAAGAGGAAGAACCCCTTGATAAACGAGGTTGCTTATTTGTAATACCGTGTTCTTCATCGTACTCTCGTGCCCAACATTCAGATACCAAGTGACCAGTTTTGTCACAATAAGAACAACGCTTTTGAGGAAATCTCAAACAAGAAGAATTACCTCCTCTTTGGAAGCCACGAGATGTAAATTGGGAGGAGGAAGAAGGGCGTTGCTGAAATGGACGTCTCCGGGACAGCAAAGGTTGTCTCTGATTCTGTGTACTCTTGGGCAATCATGACCATTTCATGAGTTACCGACGTCTGATGATCATGACGTTGAGAATATTCAATCAAAGAAATACATGTATGCTCAAAGTCAATTCCATCCTTGTTAGATATTATAGTGACAATATTATCATACAAAGGATCCTGCACCGTATCAAGAAGATGTGTAACCAATTGAGTTCGAGGAATAGGATCCCCTGCAGGCAGAAAGTTGATTCATAATACCTTTGAATGATTCAATGTGACTAGACATGGATGTACTTGTCTTAAATTGAAGCTTGTCGAGAAGATTACAGAGATACAGAATCTCTGTAACAATTTTCTTCTCAAACATAGTGATAAGATAGTCCCATATAGCATATGACGTGGATAACTAAACATCTAGCATGAGTGAATCGTTAAGGATAGAAAGTATATACCGACGAGCAGCCTTATCACACGAGCGAGGAATCCAGTGTGCATGATCAATTTTCCACTATTCAAAAATAAGACCTTCGATAATAATAATATCATTCTGAAGTGGATCAATAGGTTGAGGAGGGCATGCAAGAATATCGAGAACAATATCTGCTAATTCGTCTCCTTCCAAAATATCTGCTAATTCGTCTCCTTCCAAAATATCTGCCAATTTGTCTCCTTCCAAAATTAATAGCATCTTCTATTTCCAACCAGGAAATGCTTGGCCTTGAAAAAGAGGAATAGAACGCTGCCCAGAAGGAAATCCGTTAACAAGTATGGTGTTTGCCATGTCGGGTTGTGAGAACACATACAAGATAAGATCGCAGAACTTGCAGACCATGTACGAGATATGAGAAACGTAGCCAAAAATAGGCATGCACCAGACGACGAGCATAAAGTGATAGTGTAAGAAATAGAACGTGAACCAAAATTAGAACTCTAAAAGTGGAGACCCGTGTCTCATGCACGTAAGCAAACTTAGAGGTCCATAAAAGACGAAAATAATAATAAGAAAAAGCACCGCGTTATGACACAACTTGCATGACAAGTTTTGTATCTAATTGTAGCTTATACAGCAAGCATCCGTCTAAAGCTTTCAAGGAAAGCTTTGATGATCAAATCCTGCTTACGACTCAGAGACAACTACCTGTTTGCTCTCACAAAGGACGGTTACCTATTTTACTGTTTTAGAGATGCAATTTGCTTGAACTGTCCTAACTTTGGACTCAGAACTCCAATTGACAAAACATTTTGATAGGATTTACAAGCACTGTACCATCTACGCACCAGTACCTGGTTTTGGTTTTAAGGACGTGATTAAGAAATAATTCTAATTACTACAAGTGGAGCTATAAAATCATGTAGACAACATATAATCAAGGAACCAATCAACCCTACACAAAACTGTTACCAAAAATCAATCTTGTAAGACATGAAATCATAATCAAGAAGACGTAGATGCTTCTCTTATGATTATAATCGCTCTGATACCATGTTAAGAGACGGAGAGAGACTAGAGAAGAGACGAGAGAAGAGACACCACATACGCTCCACAAGAATGAATCATATTAGTCACAAGTCACATATATATAGGCAAGACCTAGAGTGAGTTAGGACTAGCTATATAGCTCCAACACGAAGCAACCCTTCTACAAGATATTTGGCATTATATTCCACTGGGTCTCGGAACAATTCTTGCGTTTGACAATTCTAGCATTTGCTTTTTGCTTTCTTCTTTTTGCCTTTCCTAGCTCTTCAGCGTAAAAGCACGCGTTTCGCATCCACAACTTATAAGAAGAGCTTCTCTGGCAAGCTCTTTACTCAACCACCCACTCTGCAGGTGATGAATATCCGTGCCCAACTGATCAGCAACCATCGGGGATGTCCGATGTCTCACGAGGTGGCCGGTTATTTCAAAGTGGGGAGCGGCCTGGACATCCACTACGTCTACGACAATCGCTCGCACATGCTGGAGGTGAAGGGAGCCATCCATGATATTGATGGCCCCCTGCAGCTGCAGCCAAGTACTGATCGGGTGAAGATCAACTGCTATTATAACATTAATCAAGGCGTAAAAGTTCATGGCATAGGAATTGGTGGAAGAAGCTGCCATGAGGATATTGATGATGCCCCCATTGATCAGGACAAAGAAGATGAGAATTTGAAGGAAATCTCTCAAGAGTGTGATGATATTGTTGAACAGGACGATCTCGTTAAGGAGCAGCAGAGCAAGAGTTTACGGCCAAGATAATTAATGATCATGAGATTATTGAAGATAATAATCTCCAGGAAGGAGCACTAGAGGAAATCTGCCAACAGCATGGAAGCCCAGTGCTGCAGCTCCACTTGCTCGAAAATGATGAGAAGGTCGAGGTCAGCACCACCTGCATGCCACAATCAAAAAAAGAAGAGCAGGATGCATGGAAGTATGTAGGAAAGAAGAAGAGAGGGAAGAAGCCCAAGAAAACAGAGAGATCGAATCCTAAACACGATACTAGCCATAAGAACAATGCTATTATAGTACAATGCGGCAATCATGAGATTGACATCAGCAATGAGATTGAAAGCAATGCAACAAAAGCTCAAGGCAGTAGCAGTGATAGCAATGGTAAACAAGGCGGCAAAAGGCCGGCCTCAGCCCCAAGCTGTGTGAATTTAGGGCAACTACAACAAGGGAAGAATGCCAAAAATCGTGTCTTCTACTCCACAGATCAGCTACTATCCTTGATGAGGCAAGCCCGATGGGGAATACTTGGAATCTTCTGATGAGAAAGTTTTGGTCGATGCAGCAGTGGTATCTTGTGATTCTACAAAAGAGGAATATTTAGATGCTCTACAAACACTGAATAAGCACAAAAAGAAAACTAACAAAAAGAAGAAGAAGTGGAACAAATATTTGCATGCAGGAGAATCTACAACAGAAGAGGAATATTCAGATGCTCTTATAGAGACACTGAATGAGCAGAAGCAACACTCCTCTCAGGACTCTGGCTTGCAAGATGAGATACTTGAGCCGCTCACACCTCAGAAACCTTCTCTCATATCGTCATGTACTGTTGGTGTTCTTAGAAGACTGTATTTTTTCATGGGAAGCTACTAGGAGAAGAAGACAAGAACACACTCATAGCAGCAGACTGAGACGAAGTGAACACTCATACCGGACTTTACCAATATTGCCATGGCGCAGGCATGTATTTCGCATTCTGCAATATGCTGCTAAAACTTGGATTGATCTGTATTTTGCATTCTGCAAGATGTTGCTAAAACGAGCATCCTTGAAAATATATCTATGCTTTGCACACAAGCCATGGTAAAAAGCTCCCTCGTTCTCCAAATTGCTAATTAGTGTTCAGCATCATCACAAAGTTTTGTAACAATTCATTTCCCAACTTAACAAAGTCCAACTTGAGAGTCTCTGCTCGTGAAAAAGCTTCAAATCATCATCATCAATTCCAACATGCATAGCATGGACTATGTGATATAACACACACTTGAACAAGAGTAGGTCCATGTATAAAGCCATGTCACCATACTAGACAAATCTTCATTATAGATAAACCATAAAACTGAGTCTTTAGCACTGTGTGATGTCTTAGATAAGAACAAATAAGATTATATAAATCCATCAGTCTAATACATTAATGGCATGTTAAGTTTCCCTTAAAAGTATAATTTCTCGTGCGGTTTTTAATAAGACAGTTCCACTGTACTAAAGAAGAAGGGCAAGGATCTTCATGTCCGCTAGAGACAGAGCTCAAATGACAAGGTTCTGTACATCAAAAGAAAATAAGTTACTTTACTTTGAATGTGCGGATTTCCCGACAAACTACTAGTGAGTTGTGAGAGGAAGTAGACCACCTCACATCACTAGAGTGGAGTTTGATGAAGAGACTTCAAGTCATGATGCTCTGATAACTCAATGTAGAGAAACCTCCATCCTAAGATCATTCTGGTCTAAGAGTAATTTGTGGCAGCACCCACTCCGAGCCCAGAAGTATAATTTGCTCTGTAGCTGGCCTTATCTTCATCAACACAAAGTTAGCAGAGTCAGTAATCCTTTAGAACCTACCCGAGCAACAATAAATGTTGTTTAGCCATCAACTCGACCTTCCAAAAAGATTAAGCATTGTAGAGCTTGGGCCATGCCACCATTGCAGGAGGAGGTACGTGCTGTTTGAGGCTGGCAAGCCTCACCAGCTTCAAACATAGCCTCTTTCACGGGCCAAGGATACATTTCAAGCGCCCAGATTTGTCTTTTTGACATATATAGGGGTGACATCAAGCCACCTATAGGGGGGCATTTTTAAAAGTGATCTCACCCCTACAGATGGCAATACAACAAAATAGCCCCATTAAAATGTATCCTAAATGTCTTTCATGTCGGCACAGTCGAGGTGAAAACATTTTATGGAGGCCAGGACTAGAGGGGTGAGGTTCCTTCTCGTTTAAGCCTTTAGAGGGCAGCAAAGCCCTTCAAAACTTCTCGAGTAGGCTTGCTTGAAAATAGGCCATTGGTTTGAATTTTGTTCTAAATTTTAGACATAAATACATGTATTTGGTCATAGATGTGACCTTATGAAGTCATGTGAGCTCTTAGTGATCATATAAGATTTACGAGCTAACAAAATGTTGTTTGTAATAGCCCTTATCATTAGGAATTTTTTGGACCCAAAAAGGGCCTCCTAAAAGGATTCCTAATTTTAAGGGATTAGAGCTTAAAAAGTTGGGCTTAAGGGAGACAAAGGCTATGATGACCCCTATTTTTTGCCTTGCCACATCAGCCATACCCCCCTAGTTTCACTTTTTAAAGGGAATATTCTCATACTCTGTCTCTTACTTTTTGACTTTTCTCATACTTTCTTACTTTTTGAATTTTTTATCTTCACTCTCTACAAATGTAAATGCTATTTGTAAATGGCTGTTTTATGTCAAGAATGCTGGGAAAGCATTTTGACCATCTTGTGATTAAGGTCGTGGAGACCTAACTGATAAAGTTGCAACTGCTGAGACGGAGAGTCAATGGAGGACGTCTCGTGTAGCAAGGTCGGCCGAGGTCTTGACCAGCCTCGGTGCGATTAAAATGGTGAGCTTCCGGTACGGTGGATGAGGGGCCAAGGAAGTGGCCTATGAGTGAAGCGCTAGGTCACCTGCGAAGGATCCTAGAGGGTGCTGACCATACGGTGCTCGGGCTCTGGGTCGCCCAGGATACCCATGCGTGCGTCGAGGAAGATATTGGAACAAGGAGTAAGAGTTGTTTTTTGAAACCGGGCATGGATCTGGTTGACTGACCTTGCTGGTCCTCAACGGATGAGTCCATGGCTCTTTATATGGATCTGTTGGTTAATCTTGCTGATCTTCAACGAGAGTCCATCTTGATAAGTGATTATATTGCCGAGTATTATGGGCTAGGAACTATTGAAACGGCCCCTGAGTGGACAGGTGGTGAGCGTTCCAGTTGCCAATGATGCCATAGATACTCTGATGAAGGAATGATGGGAAATTAAGAATCAATTGGATAAATTGGAAGATGGTGATCAATGATACTATGGTTTTACTAAAGGATTGTTTTAAAACTGGTTGAATCTGTGAAAAGGCAATTTCATATTGGGTGTGTAAGTGGTGTGACTAGTTTTATTTTTGCATGAACTTCCAGCTAGGGGGCCTTGGAACTCTTTTCCTTGGTACCCGAGACAAAACCTAACCAAATTCTTAATTGGATCCCATCACTACAGTGGTTGGGCGGTTGGCTAACCCATGGGACTGGATGGGGTTAGGCTGGACTGATGGATCCGTAAATCGAGACTCAATTTCTGTTATTACGATAGATAAAGTAAATCTCGAATAGTAATTGTTCTATGGAATATAAGAGTCAACGGCTGTGCCTCTTTGATGGGGAAAAAGGCATTGATCCCAATGATCCAAGTGCAAGTTTCTTCCTTGATCTGACCGAGTATCTTTTTAGGTACAATCGGATCAGCTTGATCAGTAATGGTCTTGACTACGTTAGAGTAAAAAGTTATCCTGGTGGAATCGCCCGTGCTTTCCGGGTAAGAGAAGTTTTTCCGAGTCCGGTTTCTGAAAAAATCGACAGATTAGTCTCTTGTCTGGATATCCATGGGGACGAGGCCCCGAATGTGGGACCCCTGTCCCGCGCGAGAAGTGCTACTTCCGCTGCTAGTACCCCAAATCTGTTGCTCGATGGAAACAGGGATCTTACAGTTGGTATCAGAGCCTTTGTCTAATAAAGATCAACTGAGAAACCAAATATGTCAAAAATTTATCAAGAAGCACAAAAAGGTTGTAATTGTGTGATATAATTCATACAAATTGATATTCAAACTGAAATTCGTAATTTGGTAATTGGGTCTTCCGATGGAAATACCGCAATTATATAGAATACCTGACTTGCTTGAGGCCTAGACATGATGGTATTTACCTTATAATTCCAAGGGCCGTGACTATCATATATACCGAGAGTATAACTGCAGCTCTTTACTGACAGTATATACGAGTAAATCTAAGACTTGAAATTATAAGCGTTAATGCTATCCAGATGATGATTTCGAATGTGGTTGATATGATTTTTAATTCTGTTTGAGAATTAATGAATTGATTTGGATTCTGATTGAAAATGCTGATTGAAAAATGATGATTTCTGAAATTTAGTTGAAATATAATGAAACCACAATGAGGGTGAATGGGACGAGTCCCTGTGATGATATTTATAACTAGAATGATGATAATGACTTCAGCAAATCACTATGAGATTAGTGGGTTGTGCTGTCAAACTGTTACTGTTAACACTTGACCGGTAGATCAAGTTAAGGGATGACAAATTGAGAACTTACTTGACTGAAATTCCCATGGAGGAATGTTCATCAGAAGGAAAATTTTTGATCTAATGGACCATTATCATGTTAAAGATATGAATGATATGAATTGAATGAATTGTTATTTAATGATGAGTTCTATTTAAGGGATAATTATCCCCGTATGCTGTTGGGTTGACCAGAATATAAGAAACCCCAGAATAAATTGGATCTTAAGAAAAAGAGTTGTTCTCTACTTGGCGAGATGAGGACATCTCGCACTTTTCAAGTGGGGTAGAATGTAAGATTCTTCCCCCAACCTTCGAGGTATACAGGAGTAAGAATCTCCCTTTTTGATCTTATAATTATTCCCTCTCTAAAATAAAAGAAAGATTCTGTTTAAAAAAAGGAAGACCCTTTCCCTAGAATACTTCTCAGGAGTCACGCCTATTTTAAGGATTCAGAACAATGAGTTCAGAAGTGAAAATCGGTGTTTTGGATACCAAGATTTTAATTTTTATTCGAGTACGGCCCAAAAGAAGTTCTTTATCTCATGGGGAGTATAAGAAGTTATCCCCCAGATATTGTGAGTCTTATATCTGAATTCAATGAAAGTAGGTGACTTAGCCTACAAGCTTCTTTTACCTCCTCATCTCAAAGTTCTTAATGTATTTCATAGAAATAGGTTGTGCCAAACCCAAATCATGGAAAGACGGTAAAACTTCAGTGACAAGATACCGTTGGCTTCTAAGTTACGCTAGCTCCTTCCTTTATATAAGTCGTAACTTTTACTTGTCACTCACAGTAATCTTACTCCCATCGATCTCCTTCTTTCTTAATCTCCTTCATGGCTTGGCAACAGGAATTAGTTTTATCCATGATGATTTCTCACCTTCAAGACGCAAGCGAGTCTGTGAAGAAGGATTTTATAGAACAATATGAGCGCTCACTTTTCCCTCACTTGGGAACTTCTGTAGCTCAGACCAAATGGCGGACCTACCAAGACATAACTAGGGTAACACCCTGGGGTCAGCAGCACTTTCGTAACAATGTTCGCTTGGCAATGGTTATTGAAGCCTTAGGTTTGGGTCCCCGATACTACTGCGTCATGAGATCAAGGCATCTTGGGTTTTCTGAGCGAGTCTTCTTACTGGCGTGTTTTCTTCCTCATCAGAAGATATGCCTTTACCCCATTTTTGGCTTGCCTCTCAAAGGTCCTTTTGTTAGATCACCTCATACCACTGAGATAGGTGCGGCAATAACCAACAGAATTATTCCCATAGATGAGTTACCTTATACGTGCGCAGCTTGTGAGTGCTGCTTTTGTGACCATATGATGGACGGGCTTATGGAAGTGTAAAGAGTTCTTCTATCTTTACTGTATATGTTCCGAGAATGAATAAAGTTTAAATCTTGTTCTTATCTTGAATCTTGCTCTCTCTGAGATTTTTCTTGGTGGTTAATCTTGATTAAATTTTTTCTCTAAGTCTCATATTCGTGCATCTTGCGAAATTACCCCAGTTTGCGAGATGAGGACATCTCGCGTTTTTTAAGTGGGGTAGAATGTAAGATTCCTCTCCCAAACTCCTTTTTGATGTCCAACATATTCCCCTGTATTCAATCCCTCTTCAGAAATATAAAGACCTTATTTCTAACTGTTTTAACCTAGAGAGAGAAAATATTCTAGAGAGAGAATATTCAAATTTTGAATATTTTTGGATAGAAAAATATCTCACCTTATTAAAATGAATTCCCCTGAAACAGAAATTCAAAAAGAATTTTCCAATGTGCAATTGGAATTAATTGGAAATAGGTATAAATAACCTTAGTCTAAGGGTCTAGATTTTTAGAAATCTTTGGACTATGGTCCAATTAAGGCTCCTAGGGACCAATAGCATCAATCCATGTGTAGGGAGGAGATAAATCCAATTTGTAAAAAGAAGATACCCAAAAATGAGTAAATGCTCACATAAGATGAAGAGTTGAAAATGTACAAGGATTATTATTAAAAAACTATGAGCAATATTAAAAATATGAGATATTTTGGGTATAATGATTCCATTTTGACACTATGTAAGGAAGGGGAGTTCTTTAAAGGAGGTGCATATTTCACATAAGATGAAGAGTTGAAAATGTACAAGGTTAATTAGTAAGAAACTATGAGCAATATTAAAAATATGAGATATTTTGGATATAATGATTCCATTTCGACACCTAGGTAAGGAAGGTGAGTCCCTTCAATGCTCACATAAGATGAAGAGTTGAAAATGTACAAGGTTTAATAGTAAAAAAACTATGAGAATATAAAAATATGAGATATTTTGAGTGTAAGGATTCCATTTTTGACACATCAATAAGGAAAAGGAGGGCCTTCAATGAGGCGCCTAAAACACATGCTTAAATGAGTTTTAAACTCATAAAAATTGAGATATTTCATCTCTCCTCTCTCCTCATTCAAGTCTAGTTCCAAAAAGTTAACTTAACTGACTTAAAAATGGTCAAAAAGTGACCAAACTGACTTGGAAAATTCTAGAATCAGTTTGTTTAGTTAGGAGCTCAATTTTTCCTATAAATAGAAGCCTCCCCCTTGTTGAAAATATATAGTGTCTTATGCATTGTTACTCTACTCCACCTAAGCCAAGAACTGTGAATTCTTTAATAATTCACTAGTTTTTGACACTTCTCTCTTTCTTCAATCCCCATTGGTGGCTCCATCAATATACTAAACCAATTGATTGGTTGGGGGCCTCTACCGTGAATAAAGAATCAAGTAAATTGTAAGGTAAGTATGGTGAATTTTGATCTTTTCTATAATTTCTCAATGTTTCTCTCTTCTCAACCCCTCTCAAGCTTGAGAAGCTTAATTGGTATGGTTTTTGAATGCTATTGAAGTTAATTGATTAATGATAGTAAAGAATTACATAAATTTTTATTTATGTTTAATTCTAATGGTTTTTTCTCTCTCTCACTTAAGAAATAGTCATACTCATGACCCATTCTCAATCCAAATGAAGCTTTTCATAAAGCTTTTCCTTAATCCAAGATTAATCTATGCTTGAGAACAAATTAATAGTTTTTTTCAATCTATGCTTTTAGTTTATGATTATTTTTTATTTAATCCATTAAGGGTTAATGATCCAATTAGGGATCATTCTAATCATTCCCTTAAAGATAAGTCTTATCTTTTAAAATAATTGAGATTTATCAGTTATAGTAGTGGAGCTATGGCAAAATTTTATAAAAATTTACACATAAAATAATTTCATTCAAAGCATGAAAAGAGGATTTCCTACCATATTCTAGGAATTATCATCCTAGATTAATTGAAAGAATTTCATAGTAATCATGGAAAAATTAAATTTTTATATTATGCATAAAAGATAAATATTTTATTATAAAAGTGTTACTTTTAACATAATTGAATTTTATGCATAGAGGTATGCATAAAAGATGAATATTTTATTATAAAAGTGTTACTTTTAGCATAATTGAATTTTATGCATAAGAGGTATACATAAAAGATGAATATTTTATTATAAAAGTGTTACTTTTAGTATAATTGAATTTTGTGCATAGAGGCATGCATAGAAGATAAATATTTTATTATAAAAGTATTACTTTTAGCATAATTGAAATTCATGCATAGAGGTATGCATAAAAGACGAATATTTTATTATTTTACTATAAAACTGTAAAGAAAAAAATGATTATTTTATTATAAAATGTTATTTTCATCATATTGAATTTCGTGCATAGAAATGAAAAAAATAAATAAATTATTATTTTATTATAAAAATATTACCAAAAATGATTATTTTATTATAAAAATGTTATTTCATCATATTGAATTTCGTGCATAGAAATGAAAAAAATAAATAAATTATTATTTTATTATAAAAATATTACAAAAAAATGATTATTTTATTATAAAAGTGTTACTTTTATCACAATTGAAATTCTTGCATAGAGGTATGCATAAAAGATGAGTTAAGATGTGTATGGGATGAGGTAAGGAGTGTATGTGATGGGATAAGATATATATGAGATGAGTTAGGATGTGATAAGATGAGTTAGGATGTGATAAGATGTATATGAGATGAGTTAAGATGTGATAAGATGAGTTAGGATGTGATACGATGTATATGAGATGAGTTAGGATGTGATAAGATGAGTTAGGATGTGATAAGATGAGTTAGGATGTGATAAGATGTATATGAGATGAGTTAGGATGTGATAAGATGAGTTAGGATGTGATAAGATGTATATGAGATGAGTTAGGATGTGATAAGATGAGTTAGGATGTGATAAGATGTATATGAGATGAGTTAGGATGTGATAAGATGTATATGAGATGAGTTAGGATGTGATAAGGGGTGTATGAGATGTGATAAGATGTGATAAGATGCATATGAGATAAGTTAGGATGTGAAAAGAAGAGTTAAGATGTGATAAGATGTGTATGGGATGAGACAAGAAGTGTATGTGATGAGATAAGATGAATATGGGTTGTGATAGGGTGAGAATGGATGTGATGAAAAAGAATAGATGAGAAGGCGTATGGGGTTATATGAATGGGAATGAGGAAATGGATGTATGTATGTGGATGTATGGATGTATGCATGTAGATGTGGATGTATGCATGTGGATGTGGATATATGTAAGGATGTGAATATATGATATGTGATGTGAAGGAATCTGAAGTGATGAGATCATAGATGGAAAATGATGGGATGGGATGAGTACACATATAACTGGAATGTGGAATAAGCAATGTGGATTGATGAGCGATAATGTGGAAAAATGAGAGTTAATATAGAAACTGTATTTTGTGACTGTTTGTAAATGCTGTTTGTAAATGACTGTTTTATGACTCTTTTATGTCAAGAATGCTGGGAAAGCATTTTGACCATCTTGTGATTAAGGTCGTGGAGACGTAACTGATAAAGTTGCAACTGCTGACGGAGAGTCAATGGAGGACGTCTCGCGTAGCAAGGTCGGCCGAGGTCTTGACCAGCCTCGGTGCGATTAAAATGGTGAGCTTCCGGTACGGTGGATGAGGGGCCAAGGAAGTGGCCTATGAGTGAAGCGCTAGGTCACCTGCGAAGGATCCTAGAGGGTGCTGACCATACGGTGCTCGGGCTCTGGGTCGCCCAGGATACCCACGCGTGCGTCGAGAAAGATATTGGAACAAGGAGTAAGAGTTGTTTTCTGAAACCGAGCATGGATCTGGTTGACTGACCTTGGTGGTCCTCAAACGGATGAGTCCATGGCTCTTTATATGGATCTGTTGGTTGATCTTGCTGATCTTCAACGAGAGTCCATCTTGATAAGTGATTATATTGCCGAGTATTATGGGCTAGGAACTATTGAAACGGCCCCTGAGTGGACAAGTGGTGAGCATTCTAGTTGCCAATGATGCCATAGATACTCTGATGAAGGAATAATGGAAAATTAAGAATCAATCGGATAAATTGGAAGATGGTGATCAATGATACTATGGTTTTATTAAAGGCTTGTTTTAAAACTGGTTGAATCTGTGAAAAGGCAATTTCATATTGGGTGTGTAAGTGGTGTGACTAGTTTTATTTTTGCATGAACTTCCGGCTAGGGGGCCTTGGAACTCTTTTCCTTGGTACCCGGGACAAAACCTAACCAAATTCTTAATTGGATCCCATCACTAGAGTGGTTGGGCGGTTGGCTAACCCATGGGACTGGATGGGGTTAGGCTGGACTGATGGATCCGTAAATCGAGACTCAATTTCTGTTATTACGATAGATAAAGTAAATCCCGGATAGTAATTGTTCTATGGATAAGAATCAACGGCTGTGCCTCTTTGATGGGGAAAAAAGCGTTGATCCCAATGATCCAAGTGCAAGTTTCTTCCTTGATCTGACCGAGTATCTTTTTAGGTACAATCGGATCAGCTTGATCAGTAATGGTCTTGACTACATTAGAGTAAAAAGTTATCCTGGTGGAATCGCCCGTGCTTTCCGGGTAAGAGAAGTTTTTCCGAGTCCGGTTTCTAGAAAAATCGACGGATTAGTCTCTTGTCCAGATATCCGTGGACGAGGCCCCGAATGTGGGACCCCTGTCCCGCGTGAGAAGTGCTACTTCCGCTGCTAGTACCCCGAATCTGTTGCTCGATGGGAACAGGGATCTTACAAGAGGCAAAGAGAAGAAGTGGCTTGACTCAACAGCAGGAGAAGAAAAGGCATTCTTCACCCGAGGAGGATTCTCTCGAGGACGAGGAAGAGAAGGAGAAAGGACCTTCACTTGCCACAAATGTGGAAAGCCAGGACACATGGCGAGAGACTGCTACAGCAAACCCAGTGGAGAAGGAATGACATCGGCAAACTTCATGGAGGCTCCAAAGGAAGTGGAGTCGGATCATCTTTTCTGAGAGAGAGAGAGAGAGAGAGAGACGCCACAACCCAATGTAACCTACCCCAACAAAGTAAAACCACCTCTGAGCCACCGATGATGTAGGCCAAGTGGTAATGTATGTGTGAGCACTTTAGTCAAGGTCGCGGGCACTTATAGTAGCCTTGGACACATAGAGAGAGAGAGTGTCAAGGACTATGGAGTTTAGGGACTTGAGGCACTGGTCACGGGCTATCAAGTAAGAGGGAAACTTGGTATAGGGTCCAGGTGTGCTAGGATTATTCACTTGAGGGGAGGTGCTGAAAATACAAGTGAATAGGGTGTGTGCGGGAACAAGCCCTTGGTTAGAGGCTGTAAAAGAGAATGAGTAAATGTAAAAGAACCTATGAAAAGGTGAGAAGAATCTACTGGGAGAGAATAAAGGGTAGCATGAGAAGATTTAGGAAGTGTGGAGATATTCTGGGAAGTGTGGAGATATTCTGGGAGATATTCTGGGAAAAGTGAAGAGGTGGAGAGAATCAAGGAAAAGAGGTGGAGTGAATCATCGAGAAATCAATGGGATTTGATGCTTGATGTAAACTCTATAAATTGAGGCATTGCCCTAATGAGAATTTGCTAGTTTTTTAGTATTCATGCCTACATTAATCTATTTGCTAATTACCCACTAATTACGTCTTAATTATTTACTAATCACTTTGTTAATGATGTTGATTCTAGTGTTTGATCCACCATAGCTCATCACAATGCTCAAATTTCAACACAAACTTAGGCTGCTTCTCTCCAAAGTAGGAGTCGAACATGTATTTATTAGCTGTTATAAGTAATCTCCATCCACAAGAATATGGGTCTGATTGTTGTGGTGTCTGTAAATAAATTATGAGAATTTAAATAAAGATAAATAGTTCTCTATACAGAAGATAAAATAAGATTGGTGTTCTTCCACAAACCTGCAGTGCAATTGGTCCAATAAGGTTCAGTAAATTTGTATTTGGAGGACATAAGTCCAGGGCATTGTGCATAACCCCATGATGTAATTTGCTCTTGAACATGCTGCACAAGAAAAGACTCAAAGACTCAGTTTGAGATTGAAAAGGATTGATACTTTTGTAGAAAAAATAATCTTGGCACTAGAGAGTAGCCAGGATGAGAGTATCTGTCAGGTACGACTTCCTCTAGGAGGAAAGAGCTTTTATACAGTCTCTAGTGAGCCTGAACTCCAAATCAGCCATATCAAAATCAGTGGTCTCTAATTTTATTTTAATTTTGGGCCCCAATTCCAGAAGCCTCTCCTATATCTTCAACTCCTTAACAAGTGTTTCTGACTCTAGGTCTGAAGATGAATCCTTCACTTGTTGTTTCATTAAATCCTCATAGGCTGACTTAACTCTGGTCTCATAGTTGTGTGTGACCTCTTCTATCTTCACCTCATCCTTAGAGTGCTTCCTGCTTGGTGGTATTAATAAGATGTCTCTCATCTTAATATCATCCCAGTCTTCTGCATTCAGAATTTTATCATATCTGTACCTTACTCTCACTAATGTGTTGATATCCTTTTTCATTATTGTCACCCTATGTGCATGGGCAGCAAACTAGCATGGTATCCTGGAAAAAATCTATGAGAAAATCTTCTGCTACCTCCTGTAAGGTGAGAAGGCCAGTCCTACACCACCTTTTATATATAAACTTATATGTGATTCCCACTTTGTACCTTAGATGTTCACATAATATAGAGCTTAACTTGATTTTTTAAGAAAATCTTAATCTATTTGTCTATTTTCTTTAAATATTTCAAGGTCTTTAAAGTGTTATAATATATGCCATTTTTTGTACCCACAATAACTACCATTTAAAATGCTCAATCTTGTAGATCAAAAGAGTGGCAGATAGTGAGACATTGTTAGAATGTGGTGGTTAGTAAAAATTACAAATCCAATGGTTGGATTTTTAATGATCTCTTTTTCAAAAATTTCCAGGCTATCAGAAGGCCTGTAATATTAATAATCTAATCAGTAAAATTATAATTTTGATGTAAATCATCTAAAATCTATAAGGACTAGTGTACCTGTAATGGTGCATCTATGGAAAAAAACATTGGATCACTCTAAGTATGGAAAGATCAAATTTTTATCATTTCATCATATTTTTATTTTGATTAAGATCTCCCTGAGAACATTGGCTCCCTAATTGATTCTCTTCTTCTGGCATCTGTGCATGGGCTTGCCCTTCTTCGAGGACTTTGACCTCCCCTTTGAGGGAGTTTGACCTCCAGCCCCACTGCCAAGTTAGGCCCACTTCCCTTTCTCCTTGCAGTTTCCTTTGTTCTTGCCATCAGAACTGAAAGAAAATAAGCAAAATAATTAATTAATTAACCTTAAAGATGACATCCATAAGGTAAGCTTCCACTCAAAAATAGGTACAATAATGAGAACTATCACGGAACAGGAAATTCCATATGTCATTAGATTCAAGTAAGATATGGAATAGATCGGAATCCTCCTTCTCCCACTAAAACATGTCAAAGGAAGAGTTTAGCCAAAAAACGCGATTTCAGAACGTTTGGTGGAAAATAGAATCATATCGCATTTTCCCACTAAAACATTAGTAGTATCTAATCACAAATTATTCCATAGTGATGTATTATGATACATGACTCTAAGCTGAAAGAAGGGAAAACCTTAAACCAAAAATTTGCAATCAAACGCGATTTCAAGTTTTTTGCCTGCCAAGACACAACGAAATCGCGTTTCCCGACAAAAAAGTGATCCAAAAACGAAACTTATATGTTCATTCTCTGAGAAAATTCTTATAGACTTGTCTATTCATCGAATATATATAAGGAATAAAATAACAGGGTTTCAGTTTTGCAGGAGTATACCCTCTCTGTTGGTACAATCCTTTCAAGAGGATCTATACTTGCTTTTGGTTGAGCTGGGGATATGATGATGGTACCTTTCAATTGGAGAATGATATGCTGAATGCTATCCTTCATTTGGTGGATGCCTTTTTGTGGAGGAGATGTTGTACTGAACAGAGAAGTGAGGAGGGCAAGTATTCTAGCACATTGTATACTTTATGCCTCGGAATTCACGCCATCGTGGCACGTGCCACTATAAATGCCACACGTGTGATAAACGGTACTTGTGCATCATGATGATGTGTCCTCGTTTTTTGTGCAGATTTGTTTACCGTGTCCTCTTGCGCTCTACTCCACACCAACCATCTAGTGACCACTTTCACCATCCCCTTCACATCAAGCACAATTCCAATGCTTCTTTCTTCAAGCATTAGCCTCGTACCCTTTAATCCCAAAGAGACATAGATCATCTACTTCAACCCTAAACTAAACCACATCTTGGTTTTCCATTTAGGCAGCTTTGATACACCTGTTCAAGGTCGTCCTGCATATACTTTTGTTCAGAGAGCATGGACAGACGAAAAAGAGGTACAGTTCAAACTGATCCCAATTCTATACTATAGTGTTATATTCTATGTTGTTGGACCCCGTGTTGTAGTAGTTCCAGTATCGAAAGGTGGTTTTGATAGAAAACACGAAATAGGATGGTTTTGCTTGAGGGGGACAGAATATCGTGTCCTCTAGCGATTCCGCACAACTTTCTTTTATATCCTCTCCCTTAATTACCTATTCTAGTATATGAGTCTAGCATATGAGTTCTAAGGCATTCAAAGAATTTTTGCAAACAAAACGCGATTTCAATGTTCTGGATGTAAAGACATGTCAAATCGCGTTTTTCGACCAATAGTATATTGTATGAGAATCGATGCATATCTCGTATTTTCTGGCCTTTATTATGTAATCTTTTCTCTGTTCTCTCTGTGTATCTTTATGTGCATGTACAGTTTTGGATAATGCTCCAGCCAAGAGAACATTGGACCTGTCAAAATACTCTATCAAAGATGAGGAAAGTCTAGGTGAGCAATAATTGAATTTACTCTTCTTTATATGAGAAAATATGAATTATTTTTTATTTTTGCTATTGTATTTTTCATTACAGCTAAGAGGCAGAGTACCAGTAGCAAAGGAGTAATCAAATCTGGTGAGCCAAGGAAGCTTTTGGAAGAGCAAAAGTCACCAGACCTATAGCTTTTTGAGTTTCTCCAAAAGTCCAATGTCCAAAAGGAGTATCCAACATTTCACAGGATGTTCAACACTCCTTTAAAATTGACTGACATTGTGGCTCAGCACAAACACTTTTTGGAGGACCAGTTTGAGGTGTTTAGACAGATGACAGAGCTGATGGAAGGATTGTGAATAAGGATGAAGCTTTTGTGCATATCAAGGACTTATGCCAAAGTGATAAGCTGAGGTATCAATTGAACAGGAGATTTGATGTTCTACCTTGCTGCTTCAAGGGTATCTGCAATCTCCACAAGAGGGGCTGTAGGATATTGGAGGAGAGCTTTGCATTTGCCATTTATTTACATTATGTTGAGCTTGGTGTTTCTGAAAAGTCTGCTTAAGAACATGACTTGGAAGAATATGAGGAAAAGGAGGAGGAGTTGGCAAGTGAAGAACTTCAAGATGAGGAGCAAAGCATTAATCTAGAGGAGGAGAAGTCTGCTATTGCAGCACTTGATCTTATATCTCTGAAATCAGAGACTTTAAGAGATGCAATTACAGTGGAAAATTGAGCTTGATAGTTCCAGTTATGCTGTTCCCATCCTTCCATCATTCAAGATAGAAGGTAGAGAATATGTTTTCCTAAATGACATATTGTGCATTTTCAATCTAAGAGAGGACTATGCACTTGGCCTCATAGCTCAATCATGCAAGGTGGACAAAGAAGTAACGATAGATGATCATCCCTTGCTAGAACTAGAAGACAAGTTCAATCCTCCATTGGAACTTTCTACGTGTTTTAAGGAGGCAAGTAATTTTGAAGAGGTGGATGAGGAAGTCTTTAAAGACGTACAAGCCTATATGACTCTCACTGAAAGCTCAGCTCTGGCACATCATTCTGAGCAGACATCAAAACATAGTATCTCATTGTGGAAAGAGACCTTGCTTGCGCAGGATGAGAATATGAAGGTAATGGCATCTTATTTGTGTACTTTTGTGATATTTCAATCCCTGCTTTTGAGTTCTAGTGACCATTTAGGTAATCTAACAATATTGTCTACATGCAGTTAGATATTGAAGATGAAACCTTCCTCTTGAGGTCCAAAGGAAGCAGAGTTGCTGGCTTGGGTAAACTGTCAAGTCTTTCCCATTTCCTTTGCAGACTTATGTAATGCCAAATTGTTAATATACCATGGGACAATGAGCAACAATGGGGAAGCAATTATTCTTTTTTTCAAGTGTATGTCAGAGGCCCTGGGTGGCCATTCCCTTTCATGGTCTACAGACAAAGTGATATTGATAGAGAAGAGGTCTGCCTTACATATTTTTGGTTATTATTCCGGAAAACAGTGCTCTAGAGCAGGATATTTTTTATCATATACTGCCTATGCGCTCGTTGCTGGTGTAAAGAATCCTCTCAGTCTCGAGCCTTATGGCAAGCACAAACTTATACGGAACCGAGAGCCAGCACTATTGGGATCACCAAAGAAATTGGAGGAAGAAGAAAGTGCTCGAGAACCAACCTCACCAGAACAAGGAAGATCTCAGAGCACGGTGGTGTCATTGAAGAAAAAGAAGTCTCCAAGTAAAGTGAAAGGGAGGGTTCCCATTGGTAGACCTTGGGAGAAACCCTAAGGCCATTAGCTATAAGATAATTGTCATTGTATATTTAGCTTTAGAACAACAATTTATTTCTGCTGTATCTTTTGTATTATGTATTTTCTATGCATCAAAATTTGAGAACTGTTCTCAATTATGCGGTACACAATTTTTACACTTGTATTCTTCTGCATCCACCACAAAGGAATTGTAAACACACATTCTGTATTTCTATGCATCAAAATTTGAGAAGTGTTTTCAATTATGAGATTTTGAGATACACAATATTTACACTTGTATTCTATCCACCCATTTATGATCTACAAAGATATTTGATTTTCTCCATTCAGCATGTCTCTCTGCTGCATTCGAACTCTCTAAAATTTTATGTCTTCTCTGCTTCTGAGCTACTTGAAAGGCTATCTTGACTTGAGATGCATTGACCTTTCTCTTTGTTTAGATCTTTTGAAGTACGCCTCGATAAAACCATTGAAACACTTCCTTTAAGCTATTGCCTTTTTGTTTTCCTCCAAAATGTTGTGTATGTCTAAAGAAAGCATTACGGGCCATGTAGTGTGATTTTTCCATTTCTTGTGTAGACCAGATTACAGGGCATCCATACTTTTTTACAAAGAATGGAAGATGGTTGTAGATAATATGCTATTTGGACACAGAAAGAGTCTAGCATTAGAAAACACAGAAAATACAAATCATTTTGTCCTCAAAATTGAACAATTGGGTGGAAGTTAGTGTTGTCACCATGTAATGGGTTATGTTGCAGGTTGTCCATGCTTCCTTCATTGCCTTTCCAAAATTCTTAACCTCTTTCTCAAATGCCTGTTGATCATTTTTGTTCCAAGAAACTTTGTCACAATAAACAAATAGCTTGTCCAACGATTTTCACACCTCGGCCTTCACATCTCGTGCCATCCCATCTACCTGATGATCTTTTACTGCATTGTGGACTTGCTTCCACACACTGTATTTTATTCTGGATACATATTGTGATTGTCTACCCCCTTTTCTTGTTGTATTTTGTGGACGTGATAAAAACCTTCGGGCCTTTACTCTACCAATGGATGGCTTGATAGGTACCTCTTTACCATTTGTAGATTTCTTAAGATCTTTTGTTATATGAACATCTCCACCATGTAGACCAATTTCTGATAATACCGCTTCCAATGATTGTATTGCCTCTTTTCTTTTCACCTCAGGGCGAAGTTTCCAGGCAAATCCAATATATAGAAAAACAAGTTTCTCAATAATTCTACACAATGCATGCAATGTGCAAATGTGAACATTGCATAATGGAATATCAAGAACTGCTTTAAAATTTGGATTTTCCTTGTCCCTATTGGGTGCTCTTCTCCACCATTTGAAATCCAAGACATGGGCTGGTTGTTTACAATACAAGCAAGGAGATTTGGAGTTACCCCCTTTACTGATATTGTACATACACTTCAATGTCTTAAGATCACCTGCCATATGCCATTCTACTTGAAAATCACCTTTGCCTGGAACATGAAGATGACCCCCTAAAATTTGACTCCTTACAGTTGAGGGTATATCTGTCTGGTGAAAAACCCAGTTAAGTGTTTCATGGTCCTCTGTCTTCACCTGCCACCCATTACAATAGAATGATATATGGTAGAAGTTTATTAAAAAATATACATGTATATTCAACAAATACTAACACCAAAATAAGAAAATCCATACCTCAAATGATCCCAACCACCATACATGTTTTTCTGATTGAACGCTAAAGTACTTTGAACTGGTCTTTGTGAGATGATTGATGGATCAAGTGCCCGATTCATCAAGGTAATAGTCACTCTTTCTATCTTCTTTTCCTTTACAATTTCACATTCGTCAAGCTTAACAACAAACTTTAAAACTCCTTTACATTCCTCAAGTGTGATGTTATAAAACTCCACCATTCTTCTCTGTAATTGTTGCAGCTCCACAAAAATATTATTCAAAGGATCATATACAGTCCTTCCTTTGGCCCCTTCATATACATTTTCGATAAGTAAATATTGTCCAATGAAGTCATCTATTTCCTGATTTAGAAGACCTCTTTGCCGCCACACTGCTGCTCGGGTGGGTAACAATACACGTTTTATCCGATGATCTTTGAGAGTAGAAGAAACGATGTTAAAGATTGAAGCATATCCTTTTCTACTCACCCCACTCATATCTAGGGCTTCTTGAATTTTTTCGACATCAACTTTACTTTCTGATATAAACTTTTCGACAGCATCACGTTTCACCCTTTTGAACTTTTTTTCATCTATCAAGCTCTGCACGACAACTTTAGAGACTAAACCTTTTATTTGCTTCACTGGAACAAGATTGGAATTTTCATTTACTTCACCAAGCCTTAAAATTTCCCTATAACAAGAAAGAAACACATCTACAATTATACAATGAGACAATTATAACTCACCTTTAAAAGTTCATTGATTTTACATTGAAATTTTTTGAAACTTCTTCATTCATTTAAACAATTTGGATGCTCATTAATGGAAGTTAACAATAAGATATCGTCATACCTTGCTTTTTGAATTCTGCGCTTACATCCTCCAGAGCCAGCCTTCAACTCTGCAATGTTCCTGATTTTTCTATTCCGTAGTCTCTCTCCTAATACAGTGCCTTTTCTCCTCGCTTTCAGTAGCATTACCTTTGTCTTTTTATGTTCTTCCTTCTCATTTTCTAGAAGTTGCTTCAATGCCACACACTCTATCTTATCTTGCCTTTTGCTTGCCTCCTCTCGTATCGTGCTCTCTCTCTCTTGGGGACACCTCCACCCCCATGTGTCACACTTTCTCTCTCTTCGAGACACCTCCACCCCCAGGTGTCTCGCACCCACACTCTCTCCCGGACACCTACACCACCCAGGTGTCGCCTTCCCACACCCGGACGTCCACCCTCCAGCACCTATAAAAGGACCCTCCCAGCCCCCTTCTCCGAGAAAGCCCCCAGCAAGGCCCTGGGCGCAAGCCCTCCCTCAAGCTCTAGGACATGTCCTACACTCTTTCCCCCCCCCGTGTGAATAGACTTAAAGTGTGCTTGTACTCTTCCCTAGGCCTCCCTAACCATGCACTCTTCCCTAGGCCTCCCTAGGCGTACACTCTTCTCAAGAGCTCTCCAAGTTAAGGACACCTCTCAATTCCCCCCATATGCGTCGACTTAAACTTAGGCTAAGAGGTCTTTCCTACCCATAAGCCCAACAAGCTTTTCCTACCCCAAACGGACTCCGTTTTCGAATCCGTTTGAACCAGTAGAATTCTCTCTTTTCTCTCCAAGTTCCCAACCTCTTATATTCACCTCGTTCTCTCTCTATCCTCTTAAAACTCTAGTGCTCCTATGGCGCCGAAACGCTGCCGAAATGAAGAACCACGCACTGCCCAAGGAGGGAATGAAGCGAATCGCGCCCCTGCTGCAATCGACTTCGCCCCTCTTGAAGTGAATAGGCACGAAAATGATAACCAGGTTGGTCATTTAACAAGTTTAAGTAAAATTCTCTCTTATGAAGCTTAATGCAAAGATTCGAAATAATAGGATAGGAACCAAGGTTAAACCCCTAGTATAGATGGCCTAAGTACCTTATGGTTACTCTTAAGTAAAGTTATAAGAAAATAATCTTGCTTTTGAATCATTGTCTTTCCGAAACGATGGTTTTTGTTAATGTGTGAATTCATTGAATAAAGGCTATGTCTCTTTTTATTGGATATACTACTGGTTTATTGCTAACATGCAGGTATAGCTTCTCCCCCCCTTAGCTAACTCCGTGCTTGCCTGTGTAGCCGGGCGGAGGATATAGCGAGGCCGGGAGTCGGCCCAGGGCAATCCCCTCCTATGCCACTGGGAATTGGATTTCACCACCAGGGTGATGTATATATGTTGCCTAGTTCTGTGGGTCCAGGCTAGTGCGATGACTTAACCCCCACCTCATGAGGAGACGTCCCCTCCGAAGGGCGAGAGGGTTTGGTACAAGCGACAGTACCTGAGGGGGTGACAGGACGGCTTGGACCTCATCGGCTGGCTGACGACGAGGGGAGATGGTCCGTGAGGTTTACCCAGCTGGTTGAGGCTGGAAGATCGAATTCTAGATCATCGGTGTGGTTGTGGTTGTGGTTGTGGGTGTGATTGGATTGTGGTTATGGTTATGGTTATGGTTTGGACATGGAAGTTTGGATTGGAATATCGGCCCGGTTCTAGGGTCTTTGTAAATATTTTTCACTGTAAAGTATGTTTGTTGATTTCAATGTTGTGCTAAGGAAGATTTCTTTTAAGGAATCAAGTGTAATTAATTAACAAAGGAATTTGTTTTTAAGTGTTTCACAGTGTGGTATGACTTAATTAGAAAACAATTGAACGGGTGAGTGTGTGGAAAGTGGGAGAATGGATGCCCTGACGGTACCATTCTAAGGATGGGTGGACCCGATCAGTCGGGTAGTTTTCTACTAGTCGTAACTTACGATACTTAGGGAATAGTAGAGTCCCGAACAAGACTTGTTTTAGGGGACCGAGCCAACGGCCGTGCCTCATGAAATACGGGGGGGAAAAGGCGCAGGCTTCCTTGAACCAAGTGTGGGTCTTGTTCCATCTCCACGCACATTCCGTGCTGGGGATTAGAATTTTCTTTAGGATGACTATGCTTCCCCTGTGAGATAGAGTTAGCTCCCTCCGTTTGCTCGTAACCTCGTATTTCTACGAGATCGAGGTGTCGTCAATCGAAAAATAACACGAGAGTTAACCGCCTATCAAAAGGATTCCCCCGCCCTACGGGTAGGGGTCCTTACATATAAGATCGTATCATATGAGTTCTTATCATGAGTTTGAGGAATCTTATCAACACTCATGAAGTATACAAGGGTTCTTATGTTTGTAATATCCCTTATGAGCTATTGTGCTCTTATGAGCTCTTAAGAGAACTTACGGGCTCCCATGATCTTCTATAAGATCTTAGCGTATGAGTTCTTATGAGTTCTTATGACATTGAGAGCTCTTATCAACACTCATGAGTATACAAGAGTTCTCAGGAGTATACAAGAAGAGTTCTATACAAGATTTCTCAAGACTATACAAGACCTCTCAAGAGCTTTTATAAGTTCCTACAAGATTGTACATGCTCTTGGAAGCTCGAAGGAGATTCTATCAGCTCATTTGGCATAAATCATAATCAAATATTATCAAACAAGTTTCTAGGTTATTAAGCATTTGAGCCTAGGACATTAAAGTCTTATTAATGCCTAGACCTAGAACCTAAAAGTTTTATATATTTAATACCTTATTTCAAGGCATTTAAACCTATTAGAGGTTTTTATTACCTCCTATGAACTCAAATGCAAGCTAGGAGAAGAAAAGAACACTCATATCAGACTTTACTGTTGCCATCGCTCAATATTTTGCATTCTACATGTTACTATAAACTTGGATTTGGGTATTTCACATTCTACATGTTGCTAAAAATTGGATTTATGAGCATCCTTGAAAATGTAACTATGCTTTGCATAAGCCATGGTAAAAAGCTCTCTCATTCTCCAAATTGCTTAGTGTTCAGCATCATCACAAAGTTTTAAAACAATTATATACACTTGGAAAGTTCATATTCATTTCCCAACTTAACAAAATCCAACTTGAGAGTTTACTGACAAAAAAGCTTCAAATCATCAATTCCATCATGCATAGCACGGACTATGTGATATGACACCTTGCAAGAAACTAGGATTGGCCACTCAATGCATGGAGTGACAATATGGGTGTGGGTCACCATCCTAACATCTCAAGAGGGAGGAGTTCACCATGGAAACGTAGAGTTCCAAAAGAGTAAGTGTACTCATGAAAATGTATATGATCAAAAAGGTACAATGCCCCATGAGCCCATGTCTAATATATCCCAAGGCTCCCAAAGGTACACATGTAAATGACCCTAAGCCCAAGTACCTAGGCCCCATCTCCCATGTGCATGTGCAACCAAATTTACTTCATTACAAACCATCCCCTCCAATGATATCATCCTCGAAATCGAAGGGTGGTCATACACAAAACATATACAAGAGGCTATATACAAAAGCCAAAAATGCACTCATGGCCTAGGTGTATCGACGATCCAAAACATGTCCACGATGGCCTGCCCAAATTGAATGGAAAGGATAGGAAGATGTCGTGATAGTGAGGATAATGATAATGATGCCTGGATCGAATGGAGATCCAAGCCATGCGTGACCCATGACCGTATCAATCCTGCCTCCTCCTGGATCAAATGGATGGTGTAATGCACCACATCCACCGATGAGATGTATCCAATATGTCCCTAGGTCAAAAGGATAATGCACCCATGCATAGAACCCTATGGATACATGGAACCACCCACTCAGACCGTACGTGAATACATCATGATGGCATATCAATCCCACATACACAATGCTCCCCCAATGATACACATCATGTCCAAAAGTGAATGCCTGCTAGACTATGTTTGTGTCAATGCATAGGCATCCATGCGCATCAAAGGAGAATGCATCAAACTCCATAGCATGCTCCATCAAATGTGAACCCATGTCCTCACTGCATCCATCACTATGCATAGGTCCATAGGCATGATCCACGTCACAAGTGACTACGTGGGCATGTTCCATATGTACCAAGGCATAATCCTCATCACTGTCCGCATGACCCATAGAGCTGACAATCATAGACTCTCTACTCATCTCTCAAGAAAGTGTCATAGACTGGGTTCCCATAGATCCTCCATGAGGTACCCAATAGCTTCTTAGTTCTCAATGCATGAGTAGCCTCATCATCAATGTCATCCACATTGATGATGTCATCCACATGCTTGCTAGCATCATAGAACTCATCCTCATCAGGGATTTCATTAACGTCTTCACAATTTCGTGATCACGTTAACAAAACCTGTTGTTAACATATTAAAACTTGTGATCACATTGTATATTCACATGACCTGAGCAATGACCTGCCAGAACCCACTAGTCCCGTAACACCTCCGGGCTCCTTGTTTTCCCGACGGGCCCGCCGGGATAAACACATATCCCGGCGAGCCCGCCGGGAAAACCAAAGAACACCGGTGGGGTTCTGTTTTGTTTATAAACACTGCCCTCTGACACCCATCGTGGAAATTTTGGGGAGATAGTCCTTGTTTTGGGGGCGTGATATCTCTCCTCAAAGTACTTGTAGAGCTCTCGAGTTGCTAGAAGTGTCCTCTTGGGAAGAACATCCTTATCTTAGGGGCTGTCGTCTTTCCTTGTAGATACTCCTAACGCTATTGAGCCACTCGTAATTGGGGGCAAGGTGTGGTTCGTAGCTAATACTTGCGGAGATTTAGGGACAAATTTGGAGTCATTCAGCTTTGCATTTGAGCTACGTAGGTAATCTACCTCATTCTGCTTTATGAATGGTTTGATGGAGCCAAGAGTCCTGCTTTGCATTTGAGCTACGTAGGTAATCTACCTCATTCTGCTTTATGAATGGTTTGATGGAGCCAAGAGTCCTGCTTAGGGGCTTGTATTGGTTCTTGATACTTGATATAGTTTAGAGTAGACAAGGGTCTATTGTCCTATACTAGAGTATTGGGCAAGCATAGATCTTTGATTTTCTTTGTGAATGTTAGAGAAGGTCTATTGTCCTATACTAGAGTATTGGGCAAGCATAGATCTTTGATTGTGTAAAGTATCCTTAATTGGGTACAAAAGGCATCCTTCATTGGGGGTGCAATGTGCATGATAGTTTCGAAGTAGTTTTGTAGTCAGACCTTGCAAGATAGTTTCGAAGTAGCTTTGTGTTATGTGATGATCTTTTGTATTTATCAAGATAGTTTCGAAGTAGTTTGTCTGCTAATGTATGTTTTGTAATACGTGAGTGACTTTGTTGTTTTTTCATTTGTGTATTCATTGTTATATGCTTGGTTGAATAGGTTATTTGTTGAGATGGAGGACAATGTTGGATCCAGTGATACCTCCAATAGAGTCCAAATTCCAAATAGTAGGAAAAAAAAGGCACCTGGGATAGAGTGGCAATATGCAATTAACGTTGGTGATCGATTCATAGATTGGGAGTGTAAGCTATGCCATGCAGTAAAATCAGGTGGGGCGCCTCGACTAAGAGAACACTTTTTAGGCGGACCGAAGAAAAAGTCATGTACCCACCCCTCTGCACCTGTAGTGGCCAAATGCATAAGAGAAGAAATTCAAAATAAAGATTCAAGAAAACATGACACTCCTACCGTTAATGTATCAAGGCAGCAAGAACACTGTTGTTCTAATCATCAAACTCCCGCTACATCGCCTGCTTGTACTCCGAATGTCAATGTGCAACCAGAAAGTAATCGACCCAGTGCATCTTCCTGCAAGCGAAACTTTGATGTAGGAAATATACCCATGCGTCAAACTTCATTGCAAGAAAACCTACGTCAAGGTCGGCTCGATGATGCACAACTCGCCCTTGCTGAAGCGATTTACTTTTTTGGGAGTGCTATGATGATGGTGGACAGTGAGCATTGGAAGAGAGCATGGAAGAAAATTGGTGAGTTTGGACCAGGGTTTTCACCGCCTACGTACCATGCTATGCGAAATGATCTATTAGAGAAATGTGATGCGCAAGTAAAAGAACGTGTACAAAGAATAATTCTTAGCAATATAGAGCTTTTTGGATGTAGTATAGTAAGTGATGGATGGTCTAATGTACAAAGAAAACCATTAATTAATATAATGGTTATTTCACCTAGAGGTGAGACTTTCATCCGTGCCGTGGATTCTGCTGGTTCAATCAAAACTGGGGCTTACATTGCTCAAGTCATTGGCTCTGTGATAGAGGAAGTGGGTGCCAAAAATGTAGTCCAAGTCATCATGGACAATGCAAAGAATTGCAAGAATGCATCCAAAATCCTACAGCGACAATATCCACATGTTTTTCCGGTAGGCTGTAATACTCATAGTTTGAATCTTGTATTAAAAGATTGGTATAAAAGTGATGATACCAAATGGTTTGCCTCAATCGTCGACACTGCTCGCCAACTTGTGAGATTCATGCTCAAGAGACAGAGAGTGTTAGATATTTTTCGACCTCGCATGTCAGTTATGTTAAAGCTTGAAAGAATTTTGGAGCAAGATACTGACATAGAGGAAGAAGTCATTTCATTAATTTCATAAAAAGTACTTGTACAAATGATCGTATTTGGAGAAATTATCAATACAAAAGTAGGATTTATGTCTTTCTTAGCTTTCATCTTGAAATAAATTACAAATTGCACTAGGAGTTGCATCTAAAGGTCCTGGTGGTTTATATTCGCTAGCCATGCCGAACACTGTATAAATACCTTGATTTATTGGGACACTGCACAATGCACATGTGGAAATATTTTGCATTTGCCTCACTAAACATATTAAGTGGTAGTAGTGTCCACAGGGTAGTATATACTGGCCGCTCCACCCATCGAATACTTTGTAACATACAGGACATTGGGGGGTGGAGGAACTAGTAGCCTCAGCAGAAACTCCCACAAGATCAGGATGTATCAAAAAATGAGAGATGTGGTTTCCTTGGCACATAGGAGCAATACGTGAAGAGATGGTCTGTACATCTTGGCTGATCTTTGTGAGCTGCTCTTGAATCCCTCTATTGGCCGGGGGAGGAGTTGACGCTTGAGATAATCGCTCAGCTTCTTTCTCCTTCTCTGCTAGTTGTGCCCCTAAGCTTTCTTTGACCTTGTTTAACTCCAATCCAGCGCCCTCCACCATGAGAGCAAGTTCCTCCCTTGTGAATGTCACTGTCTCTTCACGTATGTCGTGGGTGTTGACAGTGGCCTCTCTGGAGGGTCCACTGGAGTTTCTAGGATAAATTGTGCATCTAGCATCTTAGCAAAATAGAGTGGAGCGTCGGCGTTATGGAGAGGACGACCGTACACCTCCAAGAAAATGCGCTCGGCATTAATTTGATATCATTGTGAGTGCAACGCAAAACCTTCCATCTTCCCTTCTTAATCTCGCCATCTGGACATGGCCATATTTCCTTTATCATCTCTGTGGTTACGCGTTTGTTTATGTCTTTCCATTGGGCATAAGTAGGATTTGTCCATTTCGACAACCTGCATGCTGTTCTCGTAGCTTCGCGGGCTGTCAGGCCATGTGCAAGGGCCTTCATTCGCTCATATGCCTTCTTGGCTAACTCTTGATGCTCGTTTGCTTGCGCTTCTGCCATATCTGCATGAACGTAAATGACTTTAGGATTTTAATGAATTGTAAAGATCAACGTAAGATAAATTGACCATTACCCTCAAAAAATTAAAGTTTAACACCACGAGAGGAGATATGTATTGCAAAGACCCAATGAGAAATATCCACTTGACTCAAAAAATACTTCAAACTATGCACGCACATCAAATTTTGAAGAGAAAACATAAACTTAAACACCACAAGAGGAGAGAGATATTGCAAAGACTCAATGAGATAATATTTCAAACAATGGGCAGATATCAAATTTTGAAGAGAGAAACAAAGTGCCATTCTTGAAACTTAATCTCCTGATACTGTATCATTACAAAATTGGGGTGAATGACACCGATAGCTCTACAAGAGGACGTTGTGCCCTCATTGGGTCAGTATTTAGTGATCTAAAAAATTTTACTACTTACAAAATAGATTTTCGCTCGTCGCGATTAGGCAGGCACATCCAATTTTTGACTCTATAAATAATAGTATCCATGGTAACTTTGTCATAGGAACTATTGTCCGTCCACAACTCTTGTACTTTCTGCCAAAAGTCATATAAAGTTTGTAATAAATACCCTAAAGCAAAAACATCAGATGGCAGGAGTGTATGCATCTGCCAAAAATGGATCATAAAGTTCCGAGGCTATCCATGGCCGTTTATTTCGCTCTCTGGGCGCTCTCTGGGCGCTCTCAGCAATAACCCCCAATCGATAATACCTACGCGTGGCTTCAGCTCTTTTGTAAAATCCAACACTACATTGAATGGATGTAGGTCGGTATGTACAATTCCTACCAAATGTGCTGCCGCTAGGCCTTCCACCAGGGCATGCATAATATATGGCATGGTTATTACTATTTGTTTTATTTTAGAAAGTTCTAGATGACTTAAAGGAATATTATCGGGCGGGGGTTGTCTCCATCCTCGATCCAAACGAAAAATTACTCTTGTGAACTCACTGAATCTGAAGGGGACCTTCAGAAGAGTATCACCAAGCGAGCCGCCATTATAGTATGGGAAAATAGTGATCCAAGGAGATTCTTTTGTGAAGGAAATACACCTGACAATTGATGGGTGTAGAACCTGCATGCCCTGCTCTGCCTGGAGGCTCTCGAACTTGGCGCTGCCTTCTCCTTTGTAGTGCTTTCCGCAAAAAGTAATGTGCTCCGGCAAAAATGATATACCTTTAATTGTATACTCTTTTACTGTGCCAAAAACACCAGAGCCTATTGTTCGTCCTTCGAGCAGAGCCTCGTGCGGAATGCCAATGAGGTGTGTGCACATAGAATTGTAGATTGTACGATTAATGGCACATATCCCACTCGCATCTGCCTGGCTGGACGTTGCAGCGATGTCCTGGGCAATGCGCACTCTTTTGGGGAGTGACTCTGCATCCAGCGCCTTCATGCGCTTGCTCTCGGCTCTTTGCTCGCTCCATACAGCGTCCCAGAACTGTAGACGATGCATATTAGCTTCAGGCGGGGCAGCATCTCTAAGATCATTGCATGCTACACGCATGCTCCCCAAAATGGTTCGTGTTATATGTTGATGGTTGAAATCTGCTATCTTTTGTCTATCAAGCAACTCAGCGTTGCCTCCGCTTCGAAGTCGATGTTGTGCATTTTCCCATATCTACTCTATTAGATCTCGCATGAGTATCTCAGACTCATTGATCTTTTTGACGACGTCATCTGCACATTGTGACACTGTGATACTGCTTCAATGCGAATTGTCGTGGAACGATTTTACGCTCTTCAGGGGAAAGCATGTTGGTCGTCTTCGCGTAAATCTAGCAAATATCACTAAACACAACAAAAACAGAATATTAAACAACATTACTGAAATCAACATCAAGCAAACGTGAGAGAACAGCAACAAATGTATCATTACTTATCAATGTTCAAACAAAAATGGAATATCAAATAATTTTACTGAAATCAACATCATCCAATACATCATCAAACGTGAGAGAACAGCAACAAGTGTATCATTACTTATCAATGATCAAACAAAAATGGAATATCAAACAATATTACTGAACTCAATATCATGCAATACATTATCGAACATGAGACAACCGCAACAAGTGCATTATTACTTATCAAGTGTATACATGTTGCACTCCTCATCTACACATCTATCGTGATAGAGAGAGAGAGAGAGAGAGTTGTGAAGTGTATTATGAGAGAGAGAGAGAGAGGGGGGAGGAAGAGAGAGAGGTGTGACAGATAGAGAGAGAGGGGACATTAGATGACATTTTTAATAGTTTTGTAAGTTCCTAAAGAGAGGAAAATAATGTTTTGTATTCCTAAAGCACTCCTCATCTACACACCTATCGTGATAGAGAGAGAGTTGTGAAGTGTATCATGAGAGAGAGAGAGAGAGAGAGAGAGAGAGAGAGAATGGTGAAGTGTATCATGAGAGAGAGAGAGAGAGAGAGAGAATTGTGAAGTGTATCATGAGAGAGAGAGAGAGAGAGAGAGGAGAGGAAGAGAGAGAGAGGAGAGGAAGAGAGAGAGTTGTGACAGATAGAGAGAAGAAACATTAGATGACATTTTCAATATTTTTGTGAATTCCTAAAGAGGAAAATAACGTACTGTTTTAATTTTTAAGTAAATAGAGGGAGAAAAAAGAAATTATTAGGAATTATGTATATTTTAAGAGAAAAAAAAGAAATCCATTTACACATCTCGTGTTGTGAAGTGTATCATGAGAGAGAGAGAGAGAGAGAGAGAGAGAGAGAGAGAGAAAGAGTTGTGAAGTGTATCATGAGAGAGAGAGAGGGGGGCAGGAAGAGAGAGAGAGATATTCATTTTTTCGAGTTACGATATTATGAAATAAAATGTAAAGACAATATGATGTAAACTTTGATCCATGAAATACTCATGCCGCGTTAGCAACCAAAGTATCACATGGATCACACACAATAAAAACAATACAAGTCAAATCAAACAAATTTACGACATTTTTTCTACCGCGTTAACGATCACATGCCGTAATATGCAAGCAAATTTACGACATTTTTCCGACCGCATTAACGATCAAATGCCGCAATATGCAAAAAACAATATATGCACTAGCGGACGACACCAACTTGCCGCGTTAACGACAAAATGCCGCCCGATTCTATGGGAATACGAATAGGATACAGACATACACTGGCCGCGTTACCGACCATATGCCTGCATTTGACAAAGGGAAGGGAAGGGAAGGTGACATCGCCATAACGATACTATGCTTGCCGCGTTACCGACTAGTACCGCTACGGCGTGCCATACTTACCATAGGACACAGACTAGCCGCGTTACCGACGACTAAGTGCCCCAGGGTAAGCACCATTCTGAAGAATGGCCTTACACACACACCCCTCGTGTGGCGGACCACCCACATCCTGCCGCGCATTGCGACAATGGGTGGCTGCCCGCACGAACACACACCCACACACACACCCCTCGTGTGGCGGACCACCCACATCCTGCCGCGCATTGTGACAATGGGCGGCTGCCCGCACGAACACACACCCACACACACACACACACACACACACACACACACAAATAGAAGTCTCATTACCTGTGTATACTATCAGCAATGAACTCCCAAAGGGCCCCCCGGGCCCATATATATAGAAAATTGTAGCCCGCCGGGCTAGATGACGACCCCGGCGGGACCCGTCGGGTTTTTATTTTCCCCGGCGGGACCGCCGGGTATTGCAAAAGCCCGGTGGGATTTTATCCGGTTATCAGGGAGCTTCCCACCGGCTTTTTTAGGAACATGTTAACATGTTAACATGTTAATAACATGTTAACACATGTTATTAACAAAAAAAAAATTTGTGATCACGTGAATATAAAATCATTGATCCTCATCATACGTAGCATGTGTATGCACACTACCATCATCCACATCAACATAGATGCTCTCCTCATCACTAGGAATGATGGTAGATGAGTCATTAACACCTACATGAGCATCATCATCAAGATGCCTAATGTCAACCATGACCAAAAATGCATGTGTCTCCACCATGTGTGTAATTATCATCCTCATGCGCAAGTCCTATGTCCAATGCATCCTCATAGGCATGTACATCATCACATGAGTAATCATCCCTTGTGTCAACAACAATTGCATGCACATCTAAAACATCCTCAATGATCATGTCTTCATGATCTCATGGCATCATATCATAAGCTGAAAATGTATCAGTCAAAGCACTTATGAAAGTAATCCAAGCATTTCCATTTTTAAGTTGTGTATTCTCATTGACCACCACAAACACATTAGTGATGATTTGTCGAGAAAGAACCAGTGTCGAGATCTCCTCATTTACTCGCTGTCAACAAATTACAACAAGTGTCTCATCCACTTCAACACCCACAATGTGTGCATAAAGACCCACATAGTCATACTCAATGCAATGACCAAATGTGATAGTGCATGGAAGTCCTTGTTTGTCCTTAGTAAATCCAACCTCTTCTAAAATAGAGTGTATAGTAGCTCTTCCATCCCCACTCAAAATAAGAGGTAAACCAAGAGATGGTACTAAGAATTCACATACATTGATCGATATTGTCTTGCCTTCACTAGTAGTGGCTCTACCATAGAACTTAACACATTGCTTTCCTCCATCCATGGCTTGTGAAGAAGAAGGAATTTGACCATTGTCATCCTCAAACTCATTAAGATCTTCCTCAACATGAGGTCTTGAAGCACCGCCTCGATGAGTATTCCTCTTGAATGGAATATGAACATCACTCCTAGTAGGGAATCTTGAGCCTTCATTCCTTGAGTTTGGAAATTCATGAAAAAATTGATGATCTAGGGCTCTATGGATAGATCTTGTTGCGTAGTGTCCAAATATGCAAGAATAGAAATTTTTTGGATAACCCTAATATTCATTATTTTAGGGTTTGTACAACAATAGGAATTAGGCTATAGAATATTCAAAACTCACCAGATTTAGATGCAATTTGATGTGTGAGCTTGTGATGATGAGTGCTAACTATGCCTAAGAGGGTTTGACCAAAGACAAAGTGCAGATATACACTGTTTTGACTTTTTGGTCAAATTCAACCACCTAGGTTTGACCATGGGTGTACTATGGATTTTTGGAAAACCCTAATGATGTGCATCCATCTTATGATATCATTTGTCCCAAATAACTTGTTTCTGATTGGGCCCATGTTTGACCTCCCGTAAAAAATGGCAAGTTGGGGATCCAAATTGTGTCGAAATGGAGAGGTTGAAGACTTGTTGGGAAGGTGTAAGGGAGTAATAAGAGTCTATATAATCACCTAAACTCTATGCTGAATGTGATTCTATTGAATTAAGGTTTTGTGAATCTGTAAATTTTGCTCAAGTGCTCTTTAACTACCCATTTGCCTCCCGCATGTTCCACTCTTTCTTCCAAGCAACTTTGGCATCCAAAAGCACCTTACATGTGTCCAAAAATTCCCTCAATCCAATCCATGCATGTAATTTCTAAAAAATTTTGGCATAGTCTCCTTTGTATTAGGGACCAAATCTCAAGATTCCCAATGAACTCAATCCAACAATCAATGCTCCCTTGGCATTTGGGATGGAATTAAAAGCATATCCTAAGCTACATCATACATTGACCAATGGCATATTTCATGTAACCTATGTGCCGAGACGATGAAGATTGAGTGTTGATGGAGAGATTTTCTTTCTAATCTCCTAGCCAAGCCTTCCCATCCCCTTAGTGTGAGTATTGTCAAGCCAAGGGTGGGGGCCAAGTCTTTGCGCTGGTACCTAATCCTCTGAGGTACCAATTTTCCAAGGCAATCATGGCACACCGAAATCTTGGCATTCCCCCTCGGCCTCTCCCCCATATGTCGAGGTACCCTCACACATTCTAGATTCAATTGGATGAAATGTGGGGTACAAAGTGATGTGATAGGTGTGACTTGAACTTCAAAAATGTAGATAGGATCACTTACAATGCTTTACATAAACTCATGCACAATCCATCATTTCATTACCATCATGTACTCATGCTATACTTTCCCTTCCAAAGCTCCATCATCCAAAAAATATCAGCACCAATGCAACAATAAAGGTGAAGCAAGTAGCATCTGGATTGGCATGTATCTTGACATTCCCAAGCATATAGATGGCTTAAATGCAAGATTCTTTAGCATCATGTGGCTTTCCTTTTATCTACATGTAAAATCAAGAATTGAGGATGCTGAAAAGAGCAACCTTACAGTTCCAATGTCCAGCCTAAAGCATTTCTAGGGGACATTCAAAATCAAGAAGAAATTCATGATGTAGAAATGGTTGTGGATATAGATCAAGAAGAAATAATGAGCAGGGATTTTGATGATGTAGATTTTAAAGCAAGTTTAATTATTCTAGAAGAAAAGGATGTTTCTATAGAGGATTGAGAGAAGGAGATCCTTCTCCCATGCCTACCATCCTTCCCACTCTAAAGGAGGACAATCAAAGTTTTGTACTACTAACAAATATAAGGGAGGATTATTGTATTGGTTTAATTGTAGATGGATGTCACGCACGTTTCATCAAATTTTTTTAGATAATTGCCACTAATGAACTTTGAGTGCTTGATACAGAAGCAACTGGTGACAATTTCATCGGTGTACCTAAGGCTATAGAAATGTGCATAAGAAAATTTGAAGAAAAAGAAGACACTCTTTCCATAGAGGAAGAGTTTTTCAGCTATTCAAGAGAGCATGGGAATCTCTAATATTGGAAGGGAGAAACCAACGATTCCATGCTCAAAAGAAGAGATGACTCCATAAAGTTCAATTGACTTGCTGGAGGATAGGCCACTTGTTGACGATGAGAACAAAAACGTATTTATAAGAATAAATACACAACATTTTTTTAAGATTTTTATTGTTGTAAAGTAATTTTTTTGTTTGTTTATAGCTTGAGATAAGAGATGAAGATGGATTCCTCGGTCCAAGTGGAGGTAAATGAATTTTTGTTGGGCAGAGACTTGGCCCTTAGCCACTATATTTCAAGGATACCTCCACGCGTGCTAATTATTTACCACTCAAAATATTCAGATGATCCACGCATTCCATTGATGGTCTTAAAGGTTCTGTTAGCATATTTAGGATATGGAAGGATACAACACAATGCAAAAAAGATAATGTTGATAGAGAAGGAGGAAGCTATATGTATTTGTGGATATGAACCAGGGTTGTGGGCATCAAGGGCAGGGTGTTTTTTGTGTTATGCGGCATATGCAAAGGCATTTCCTGATTTGAATACCCATGATCTTGGAGGCTATCAATGCCAAACGCTATCAAGGTACAAATGCAAACTACCCAAAGAAGACGAGGCTAAATAGTTATCCAAAGACGAGGGTAAACAGCTACCCAAAGAAAGCCCCAAAAAGGAGGGGAGTCTCTTTGAGAAAGACAAATAGTTGAAGCAAAAAATAAGAAGACTTTTTTAAAAGTCTTTTCCTACTTATATTGAGAATAATTTTTATTACAATTTGCATCACTTTGACTTTTTCTCCTTCTCAATCACCATCATGCATAAAGATACACTTTATTAGCATGATGAGTGTTTATAATATATTGATGTTAATAACAATGATTGTTCATGTGTTGTTTAAACTAACCCAATTTTTAAGAATTTCATTGTATCGTTGCATTTGCCTTCGGTACAATGTGTTGAAAATCTCTTGTAGTGCATTTGGTTTTTCACCATGTTGAGTTGTAAAAACATAGTTGATACTTTTGGCATAGTGTGATTTTTCCATGCCTAAAGTATTCCATGTAGCAAGAGACCCTTGGTTCTCTATAAAGTATGGGCCATGTACAAACAAAATATGCTTCACATATAAAAAAATCATATTAATAATCATTTTATATCATATTAATTAGTCAATGTATGAATTACATGAAGCAAAAACTCTTACCAGGTAGAAGGTTACGTCCTTGTTCCCCCAAGCAGCTATAATTGTTTCCACAAGCGTCTTGATTGCTATTTCAAACTAACTTGTGTAATCGCCTTGATTGCTATTTCAAACTAACTTGTGTAATCACCTTCAGTTGTTTGCTTATGTAAGAGTTTTATAAAATTATTAAGCTCTATCCAGACCCTCATACAAAGCTTTGTCTTCCTTAGATCACTAGCTTGGTTAGTTGTGTGCTCACATAGAGATTTCCAACATTCCCATATTGTTCCAACTTGTTTGTTTTCATAGTTTGACAAGAACCTTCTAGCTTTGGCTCCTCCCATTAACACATTTGACATAACATCACCAATGGTACTTGATTTCTTGCCATCCTTTTTAAGTTGCACATGTCCACTACGAAAGCCCATGTTAGAGAGTAAAATCTCACATTGATCTAAACATGCATCTGATAGCTCTGATGGCAAAATGGAATTAGCATAGTCAAGATGAAGCTTTAATAGCTTATCTTGTTCTCTAATTTTTGCATGTAAAGTACAAATGTGAACTCTCTCTAGCTTTATAGGAAGTATGGAATGCCAATTGGGATCCTTAGGCATAATACATGGTTCACCCTTGAATTCGGCTATTTTTGTTGACTTTCCCTCTTCATCTTTGTTTTTCCTTTAGCCTTGGTCTAGTATTTATCACCAATTACTTGCTTTATCTTGTCTCTAGATGGAGGTTTCATACAATCCATTGTAGGGTTGTACCAATCCAGACTATTCATTCCTGCCATGCAATAGAGACATGGGTTTGCACATCTAGGACCACCACAGACCCCGTACATGCAATACAATGCTTTCAAGTCAGCACTCATGTGCCACGCAGATGTAAAGTTTCTTACCCCATCCACCACAAGCATCTCTCCTTTATTATGAGTATCAATCACACTTGGAATTTCTGTGTGCCAAAACAACCATTTGAGAGTATCATGACTCTCATATGGCACTGTAGCAGCTGCCCCTATGTACCATAGCTCCATCTCTAACTGTGCATTATGTAATGGCTGGTCTTCCTTACCTTGGGCATAGTTTAAAGATTTGTTCATACTGATTCTTTCCATTTTTTTAATGTTTGAGAATTTGTGCCTCATCAAGCTTGATAACAAAAATAAGACTACCCTCACAGTCTTTTATTGTTTAATGATAGAACTTCACCATGGCTGATGGGACCCTTCTAACGTCTGTAAATTATGTTATTATACATGCCGTTCTTGAATATTAATTTATTTATTTTTTGGCTTTTCTATAATCATTACACCGTCAACGTGTTTGTATTCACCTATGAACCCTGGAATAGCCAAATTTTATTGGTGCCGTGCCATTGTTATGGTATGTAGTCGGGGTAAGCCGAACACACAAAGATGATGAGCCTTCATACCTTGGATGAGTAGCTTTGATATGGCTCTTTATCCCTTTCTGCTTATTGAAACCTTGTCACATGCCTCGACCACCTCATCAGGCTAGACCAAGTCACGAAAGTCATTGCAAACTTCCTTGACTACCTTCCTTTGAAGCATTGCACACTACGAGAGCTTGAACATTTCAATCATGTCATAAGACTTGATCATAAAAATTCTATCTATAGGATTATCAAAGCAGAAACCTCCCTCACTATTCATGTAGCTTTGAGCAAGCTGCATCCATTTCTTCTTAGCACCCCCATGTGTGGCTAGGCATGTAACACTTTTAAATTGTCTAGATCTCACTCTTAACCCAAAAGGAGTGCTTTTTTTTAGTTGGGTTTTGGAGTGCATGTTCCTCCAATTTTTGGTTAGTTTGTCTAAGCTTTGTTACCTCTTCCTAAGGTGACTGAAGTAGCCTTTCCAACTCATTTACATGTTGAGTTTGTGAGATCACGAGGTCTTCTAGTCCTTACATAGATTGCTTGTACACACCAAGCATAGTTTCAGCCATATTTGTGTGTTAATAATGGAAAATAGTAGCTTGATTATTCAATCTTGAGAAATATCCAAATCTACCATCCCCAATGAATCGAACACGATCATGCAAAGTGCTAAATGATCGAGGCTTGCGAGTTGATGGGTCAAGCGGGTAAAAACCTCCTTTAACCCACAAATCTACATGCTTCTTTCCTTCTGCACACGTAGCCTTTGAGCTTCAGCCTCATCATGTAGAGCTTTGTTCTCCACGTGTAATATTAATCTTTGTCAAGTACCAAGTTGATAATGGGTGGTTGCAAGATAAGGTTCACCACTTTTGATAGTTGGGCACCCTGAAAGTAGCCTAAAAATAGGCATCTTCCCAACTTAAAGGTCCAATCTCTCGTAGTTATGTTTGGAATTTAGTGGCATGGTGTCTGGGGCACATTATACATATAGTGGGTGTTCAAATGGCACCCCCTAATCAAAAATCCAGTTTATTTTAGTGATTGTTTCATTGCACAGAAGTTTTGGCATTTGCATTTTTCAACTTTCTTTACTGCAGTGTATGTATCACACATACAATGCTTAGTACTTCTGCATCCCAAGTCCAATGATCATCCCAATTCAAACATGAATGTAACACATTGCATAGAGCTAACTTGATGTATTGGGAATTTTATGGCTATTTAGCTAGTTTTTTGTTACTTTGTAAAGTAACATGTGAATTTCTATCCCAGATCTTGGCAAATGTGAAGCTCATCATTGAAAATCTAAAGTTAGACAAATATGTCTAGAATGTGGCCATATTGTCAAATTGCATTTTAACGTTTGAATTTCTTCCAATCTTCTATAGAAAATTCACTTGGTCTCTGAGAGGGCCTGTATAAGTTTAAAATAATTTAATTATATAAATTTTATATGACCCTCATCGTACTTCAATTTCTTGTGGATCAAAGTAATTTTCATGATAATTTTAACAAAAAAATAATGGATTGAATTTAAGTAAGGGAAGCCCATTTTCACGGCCTAGGCTTGGCTATGGCGATGCATGGCCATGGCAAGGCATAGCCAAGCTTAGGTCATAGCAAAACAAGGGCCTGGCCTTGGCTATGGCGATGCATGGCCGTGGGAAGGAATAGCCAAGTCTAGCCAATCACCGAGTATCTACATTCCTATCTCCCCACCTCCCATCTTGGGGTCTCTTGTATGCAAGGAAAAAAGAGAAAAAACAACATAAGCAACAAGGGTTTATGGTCCATACCAGAAAATGAAAGGGATTGTGTGAAGAACTTGACCTGCAAATACACACAACACAAGCAAACAAACAAAGAGAAAATCTGACCATAATAGAGCTGGGGAAGGCAAAGGAAATAAAGGCAATGCACGTTGACACTATTACCTTGAGTAGTGAGAGAAGAAGAAGAAATAAACCTGCAAAACAAAACAAAAACACAACAACATACAAATACACACACACAAATTAGTAAATCCATGGCAACAAGGAAGGAAGGAAGCATGAAAAACAAACGCCAAGGGTGAGGAGTCTTCACCTATTTCTCCAACCAAAATTCTCAACAAAAGAGTAATAATAGTCGCGGTGGCATTCTGTAATTTTTTAGGCAGCACCGGTATAGACGTCGGTATGTACGTTGATAATTAATTAAATGTATCAGGTGACTATACTAGTGCTTGTACCGATGCAGATACCAACTCCCATAATTTTTTACAAACTTTGAATTTTAATATTTGCCTTTTGGTTTGCCATGCCCGACATTTCAAATTTCACTGATGACTGACAAATTTGGTCTTCCCCTATATACGACACCCCCATTATCCCAAAATAAAAACATCCCTATGTGAAGGTATGCATGTGTGAAGAAATCACAAGAGACAAAGGAGATCAAAGAGAGAGAGGAAGTAGGCAATGGTCAAGTTCTATTATGATAGCATGAGATTACAATGGATTGAAGTAGCCAGTAGATGGGTGAAAGTACATGTATGCTAGGATTAAATTGCATAGAAGTGGGAGAGATGCCTTTTATATAGGGAGCCAAGAGCTAGCTGACTGTCACCACCATGAAGCTGGATGAGAGCCCATAATTACTATAAATCATGAGAAAAATACATGTGTCCGATAAAAGAGCCAGATCCCACACACTGAGATGCACAAAATTCTAACACCCCCTTTGCATCTCAGAGTCTGCAAAACTTGGAAGAAGAAAACTGATGAAGAAAATGCAAACACGGACACCCCATATTAAATACAAACCCCATGCAGAAAATTCTAACACCCCCTTTGCATCTCAGAGTCTGCAAAACTTGGAAGAAGAAAACTGATGAAAAAAATACGAACACGGACACCCCATACTAAATACACCGTAGAAGATGCACCTACAAACCTATCTTTTCAAAAAACAAATGCCACCCTAAATAGCAAAGAAATCTTCTTGGCTCTAAATTCCCACATTAGTATGCACTAAACTCCATTCACCCCAACAATGGACATTGAACACATCACGTCCCAGAACCTTGAACAATGAACTTGGAACATATTTAGATCATAGCTTCTACTACACCAAGCAATAGATCTGGAACACAACCTATCCATAGCTATCAAAATTGACATTTACCTGCCATATTTTTTAAATATATTTAGGCCTTGAACCCTAACAAAAGGCCAAAAGAAAATTCGATCTCGTCGCATGGGCAAACATAATGAAAAACTGACGATCCAAAGAAAGTCAGAAGATGAAACAAGTTCTAGTACGTCACTTAGTGAGGATGAAATAAGTTCTGATTTGTCACTCAGTGCACCTCATAGGTCAATCAAGAAACTAGAAACCACCCAACCACCCCAAATGGAAAATCATGATCATATGACATATGCGGAACTCAAAAGGCAAGCTCAGGAGAGCATGCTTAGCTTGGTTGAATGTCTTGCAGGATCACCGGTTGTGATTGAGCCTCATAATGCCAATCTTAAAAAAGCAACCAAAATACAAAGCCTGGAGGAGTACCACTTCCCCTTTCAAGAGGAAGACATACTCTCTACAGAAGAGTCATTTGAGATAGATTGCACGAATTATGTGCTTGAGAAAGCACATGAGGAATTTGATAATTCTCGTACAAAATTAAAGCAGTCTCTCAAAACCTCAATTGGAGGAATGCTCTTCGCTCATGGTGAAGCCAGCATAACGTCAGCACTTGCACCTTTAAGGGCTCAACATGAGTTATATCAAGACATAAAGAACTCCATAGAGTAGGACTATGAGGATTCACAAGTTTCCAAACATACCTCATTAAGAATTGTCAGAGGGCCAAGTGTGCCGATGTACTCTTGAAAAAGCTAAGAGCCAAAAAGAGGATGAAAGTGAATGGGAATATGAAATAGAAACAAGATCTGAAGTTAAAACAAAAACCAAAACATCCATGGTTCCTTTGGAAGATTCTATCATGGTATGGTTGGATTTTCCTACAGGCAATGTTGTTAAGCGCGTAAACACACATTTATTAGCCCTTGCGCTAGTCATAACATCATGACAATAGATACTTGGGTGTCATTGGGACAACCTAAGCTCATTCTTACAGACAATAGTCTTGCAAGAGGAGCCAATGAAGAAAACGTTGAAGTTCCAAGTTACTTTAGCGACAGTTCTCAAACAACCGGTGGAGATATGGAATTTATATTCCATGTTACCCTAGATTCCCTTGAGTATGATGTCACCTTTGGTGGAACTTGGATAGGTGAATTGTTATATTCAAAAGATGAATCCATGCAAACAGTCACCTTAAACACTCCTACCCCTAGCAGACATTGTACAATTGCTTTTACGGGAGAATGAGACCATAGAGGAGCTAGAACTTCCAGCATATCTTACTAAAAAGATCCCTAGGATTCTGGTTGGATTGAAAATTTTAAATAAAATCACCACAACTCAAGAACAACTTTATCCAACATGAGAACACAATCTCATGACTCTCGAGCTATGGGATTTGTTAGGTCAACCAACACTCATGGTGGCACATCCTAAAAGAATTCCCTTTACACAAGACTTAAAGATGCCATTTTTGGGGTATTTTGAACATACAATGTATATTGAAACTAACCCCCTTACTTGTAAGTTTTTTATGGTTGAGTATGTGTTGGAAGTAGATTTAATCTTGGGGCATAAATGGACTATTACCTTCCAAGCACCATTGTGATTTGTTAGTGATAGAGTCATCATGATGGTGAATGAAAAAAAGTTGACAATACCATACTGCAAGGAAGAGGATCCAACTTTAATGGACTTCTATGATGCTGAATGCAAAAAGTTACAAATCTCTTCCACATAAGCCCCTGTACACAATGACCTCCCATTTGTGACAATGATCGACTATGATAAAGAATCTACTCCTTCAACCCCATCCTTACCAAACGAAGTTCAATGCCAAAACCTCGCAATCAACAACCATTCCTAAAGAAGTTCACCCCACACAACCATCTATCTCTAACAAGGAACTCAAAGGAAAAGCCTTGGAGCCCACGTCTCTTCATCGACAAACCTCAGCAAAGGAGAGAACCATAGCCGCACCATATGAGACTCTAGCCTCATCATCGTCAACAATTCCCATGAGTCTCAAACATGTAGCCTCCGCACCAACCAAAGTCAAGGAGGGCCCTGTTAAAACTCTAAGATCTCTCTAGATAATTGTTATGCATAAACATGCATTAATCAGGCATAATCTCATCCACCCAACCACCCCCGAGCCTAAGGGATGCACACATGAATTATAAATGAAATACATCATACCTCTACCTTGATGTCACATACCATCAAGAGGTATAACTCCAATCCAATAGCATGTAGCTATAGTGTGAAATGGTAGGTGAGTAGATATGGACCTCTACACAAGAGAGACCATAGCCTAAGCCTCCAAGCCTCCAAGCCTCCCTTGAGTGTGCCCCATGCCCCTATTATATAGGAGGGCCCTCAAGTGACTCTTGACTCTCCATTTCCCATGTGTGACCCTTGGATGCCTGACCCTAACCTTAACCCTTAGGGTTAGTCCTAACCCATGTTCCACTAGAGCTTGTTCCCATGCTCCCATGCTCACAAGCCTAATGAGGGTTAGCCTCCTAGTATATGCACACATAATGTGCATATAACATACTTCCTCTCTCTCAAAACATTGCACTCTTGCAATGAAAAGAAGAAGAACTGCACTGAATAGTATCAACCGACTCCCCAAGTCGAATCCTCTATTTTCCTATCTTTCCATCTAAATTCAACCTCAGGGAGGATTAGTCAACTACGAAGTTTCCTTTCCTTGAATTTAAGTACCTTATCAGGTTCATGTGGAACATAGGATAAATCTTCGACTTCAACGAGTTCTTGAGGAGTAACTATGTTATCCTCACCTCCCAGTTTCCCTTTCAATCTATTGATATGAAAGATTGGATGAACTCTAACATGTGGAGGTAGTTTAAGTTCATACGCAACCGTGCCAATCTGATGTATAAATCGAAATAGACCACAATATCTAGGAGATAAATGCAAACAAAGTCTCAGAATCTTTAGGAACATTAAAATAAACCAACGCTCCTAGCTCAAAAGACAAAGATGAGCGTCCCCTATCAGCATAAAACCGTGCCCTATCTTGAGCACTCCTGATAGAATCTCGAGCTTCGATAAGCATTTCCTACATATCACGCAAGAAATCCCTCGATGCATCAAGCTCGATGTCCTTAGTTAAGACTGACATCAATAGGTGCCCTGGGTTGATACCCATACATAAGCATGAACGGACTAAAACCAATAACCGTATGTTTAAAACTGTTATAGGCGAATTCCATCATTGGAAGATATTAAAACTGTTTAAAACTGTTATAGGCGAATTCCATCATTGGAAGATATTATTCCCAATATGATGATTTTCTAGAGACATATGCAGAAGCATATACTACTCTACAATCTAATTCATATGCTATGTTTGCCCATCAGACTCTGTGGGTGGATGATCATAGCAATTCACATTCAAAGTAACTTCCTCGTTGTAAACCATTCGAAATAAAGTAGGAAAACCTGGCATTATAACAACAGAAACCAGGGATTCATCGTCGGTGCCCCGACATACCCACATGTGCATATGGAATAATCGATGTCCGGAGTTACCCATATCAATGTAGAGAGTCAGTAGCATCTCGATGAGTCATGTCCATCCGTAAAAAATCAGGTTGACTATGTAAATCACCTAAAGTACAAAACTAGAGAAAGAAACACCAACAAAGGAAGAATCCAAATTTCCTTATCCGAACGGCGAACACAACAAGATAAACTTGTTTGAACTTTAAAGAAAGAGATTTCAATAAGTGAATATGCCGACAAAATTTTTCTCATCAAAACATGCAGGCTATAGATAAAAGAAGTTTATCTAGAGAATGCCCACACTTTAACTTCTAGTGAATTTAGAAAATGAGATTATCTTTGAATGTTGAGGTCAACATGCTAAGTGATGTAAGCAAAGCAACAATCTTGAGCCCAAATTATCCCATAAGATAATATATGTGAGGGATCACTAGCGTCCCATACCACCCATACCACCATGATACCACCCATACATACCTTAACAATTTGAAAACTCCCTAGTATGCCGTCTAGGAAAATATGAATAAAATCCTGTATAAAAGGAATAAAATGGCCTTATCCCAGACTTTCACATATACTAAAATCTGTCTCTATATTCCTGAGACCACATCAAGGAATAACTCTTTTTGAGTGTATCATTAGAAAAGAAATTGAATTATTGGTGCCTTTCTAATGATAACTACCCAATAAACTCAATAAAGTTAGGGTAGAAAAAATAACTCACCTAGATACATAAACAACTAGGTATCCGAGTTGGAATATGTATAAGCGTACAAGAAATATACTCTAAAATTATGTGCAAAAAAATGAAGGCAAATGCTACCTTCAAAGCACATGATATTATCCAAAAGATCAAAAAGATCCTTATAAAGCCATGGATAAAAGCATAGAAGCTCCTAGAATCCATAAAAACCATAGTTGATCATAACAATCAATGCATGCCATCTAATGGTCATTAATCATGCCAAAAGAAGCATTAAAATTAGTGGCCAACTCATCAATCCAGAGTATATGAATGTGGTGTCGTTCAAGCAAAACTCCAAAGTAAGCAAGTTAAACACATGTTTGTAGCACTCAATAAAAAACCCCTAGACACAAGTAATCTAGGCAGAACCTGATGAGTCCATATAAACATTAGGGCCAATTTGGATGAAAAAAGGGCTGTTTAGGGTTTCTCTATTCTTGATCTAAGGGTCAAGGAGGAGCCACGTGTCAAGAAGTATGGCATTTTTGTACACGTGTCAAGATCTCCTTCACTTACTTTTGAAACGTTTTGCACTATTTTAGCCATAACTTTTACATATGAACTCCAAATTTAGCGCTCAAATGGTCCACAGGTGGCGCTTGATGAGCTCTATCCAATGAGTACCCATGTTGAATAGTTTTGGTAAGATCTTCATGGTCTTTTTTAAGTTGCCCCTTTTTAGATCCTTAGACAGCCCTTTTCTTGTCCAAATTGGCCCTAATGACTTGGAAAACATCCAATAAAATCCACCAGAATAAATCGATCAACTGACCCATGATAGAATTTGTCTTAGGCTTAAGAAATTAAGCACAAACCACACTTAAACAAGTGCAAAATAAATTATCATGGGAAAGTGTCAAAGGTGAAACACACTTTGAACGCAAATTATAGCCATCAAAAGAAATTAAGGAATATGTCCAAAAAGAATGGCTAAATAAAGGTAAAAAACCATGAAAACATCATTTAGAATTAATCCAAACAGAAAATATCCATTGATACGAGGTATAATCGTATTAATAATATGTGAATAACCTGCATCTATCTAATGTCAGCACGTGAAAACATACTTCAACATTACTCGAAAACATACTTCAACATTACTCGAAAATATTAAATTCTCGAGCAAAAGAATTATCATGATTTTTTCCTAATTTTTTCTAATTTTCTAGGGCCTCAAAATATAATAATTTTGAATTCCACCAAACCTATCTTATAGCATTCCAAACCTATATTTTCTATTAAAAAAATTAGCAATTTAATTTGCCAAAATACCATTGATATTTTATAAATACCAAATCTTAGGATTTTAAAAAAAATTTCTAGAGTATTCCTAATTTCTCCTGAGAATCCCATCGTTCACGAAATTTCCAATTCCACCTGACAATTCTCAAATCCATTGAAAATTTTCAATTTAAATGGATTTTTTAAATTTTTGGGTCTTTTTGAATGGTCACAGGTGCTCAAATGGACACACCACATGGCAAAACACCAACCCCACATTTTCCTGAAATTTAAAATAACCTTTGTCTAATTTTTCACTCATTTTTAAGAATTTTTTTAAATTTTAAATTACCCCGAACGCATTGAGAATACGAACAGTCAAAAAAATTTGGAATTCCAACGGTTTTCCCAGAATACGGAAAGCCAAAATTTTCAGGAAAATGAAAAGACAAAAAAAAATAGAATGTGAAAGGTCAAAAGTTTCCGGAATACGGAAGGTCAAAAGTTTTTCCGGAATTCGGAAAGCCAAAAGGTTTCGGGAAAGTGGAAGGCCAAAACTTTTCCAGAAGATGAAAAGCCAAAAAATTTTAAGAGAAAAAAAAATTCAGAAATTTCTAGAGATTTTTTCCTCAAATCCCATAATTTCTCAAAATTTTCAGGCTTTTTTCAAGCTTTTTTTTAAATAAAAAACTCATTTAGAAAAATAAAAAAAACAATATTAATAAGCTTTAATATAAAGCTTATATAATTTTTATATGGGGCGGGTGGCGATTTTTTTCATCGCATGCAGCGAAACCCCCCCCCCCACACCCCCCGGTCTGCGCGCAAAATTTTGAGAGAGGGAGAGAGTAAGAAAACTCTCTCCTCTCCTTCTTCTCCCCTCTTTCCTCTCCTTCTTCTCCCTTCCATTCTCTCTTCTCTCTCTGTTAACAAAGAAGTTAATTTTTTGATTAATTTTGTTAATCATAATTAACTCTTAATTATGATTAATATTAATAAAAAATGATTTTTTAAGAGGTGGTTTATAAATGCGAGAGAAAATAAAAGAAAATTCAGAATTGAGAGACAAAGAGGGTCCCACGCACATGGGAGATCATTCCATGCATCAGCATGCTACCCCCTGAATTTCAGTAGAAAATTGACAGAAATTTGATCGCATACCCACAAAAATGTATAAAAATATATTTTTAACCATAAAAATGCTCAAAAATTTCCTTTAAAATTAAGAAAAAATTCTAGAAATTTAGGGAATCCATTCTACCAAAAATATCCATAGTAAAATATGTGGTATTTTTGTAAAAATTTACGTTAATGCTTATTTTAAACCATAAAAAATAGGAAAAAATAGCATTAAACTCACGGAATTCCCCACAACGTCAATTCGTCCATTGAATTGTAGTAACACATGTTCCAATCACCATATCAATGATCACGTGCAAATCATCAACACAAATCAACAAAATAACATTTTTATTAGTAAATACTAAAATTTACTTCAAAAAAAATCAACAACAATTAACTGGAGATTGCTCTGATATCACTATTAAAACCCTCAAATCTCTCTAGATAATTGTTATGCATAAACATGCATTAATCAAGCATAATCTCATCCACCCAACCACCCCTGAGCCCAAGGGATGCACACATGAATTATAAATGAAATACATCATACCTCTACCTTGATGTCCCATACCATCAAGAGGTATAACTCCAATCCAATATCATGTAGCTATAGTGTGAAATGGTAGGTGAGTAGATATGGACCTCTACACAAGAGACCATAGCCTAAGCCTCCAAGCCTCCCTTGAGTGTGCCTCATGCCCCTATTATATAGGAGGGCCCTCAAGTGACTCTTGACTCTCCATTTTCCATGTGTGACCCTTGGATGCCAGACCCTAACCTTAACCCTTAAGGTTAGTCCTAACCCATGCTCCAATAGAGCTTGTTCCCATGCTCCCATGCTCACAAGCCTAATGAGGGTTAGCCTCCTAGTATATGCACACATAATATGTATATAACAGGCTCCAAACCTTCCACATCAACCCAAAAGAAAACTCCAACAAGACAACCACAATCAAGGTATCTTAATAGTATCAAGATGTGGGTGGAGAAGCAACTACTTGTAGCTCAAGGCTGCTATAAAGGTGCCAATCAAATTTGGGTGCCTCGACAGTCAAAGCCTATTTTTCAATGTCGCATCACTCAGAGGCCAAGGAAAAAGAAAAGTACTCCACAACACTGCCCACAAAAGCCTATGCCAGTTCCTCAACAAAGAAATTCACCAAGTCAACAAGTGTGGGTACCAATAAAACTACTGCAAGCACAAGAGTACTACCAAAGAGATACCAAAGCTTAGATTCCCAAGCACATCACAAAGTCCCCTAAGCTTGGATTCCCAAGCACATCACAAAGTCCCCTAAGCTTGCACAAAGAAGGAAGCCTCAACACCAAGCACATCCGCCACCTATTTATAATGTTCATCAAATATGGGTGCTTGTGCATGTGCTTCAACAACAAGGATACTATGATGGTAATTCCATCATATGGCCAAAATTGAACAATGTGAAGAAAGCCTCACCACCGACTTCAACCCCAATAGCTTCACCTAAAGTTCGACAAGAATGGAGGCCCAAGCAACAACAAGCAAATCACTCAACCGCTCTCATGCATTCAGCACACCAACACAAGAGCTTGTGTGTTCAAGAAAACAACCAACAGTCTTACCTGCTCCCTCGACAACATTTGAGCAACAAATTCAAGAATCAATATCCACATTTGCAACAACGGAGACCTATGAGCACATCAAGGACAAAATAACAATGCTCTTGTCACCCCTCTAGATGTGAGAAATAAGTGCACAAGAACCTGTTGCTCGCAAGTCATGCCCTACATGACCCATAAAATCAATTAAAATAAAAAAACCATTGAGGTCAAAACCTACCATTTCACGGGGTCAAAACCTGCAACTTCACGGAATTCCATCTCACGGAATTACACTTCACGGAATTCCTTTTCACGGAATTACCTCTCACGAAATTCCAGTTCATGGCCTGCACTTTCACGAAAACACCATTTCACGGGATTAACTTTCACGGGTTTAGGCCATTTCACAGAATATTCCTTCACATCCAAAAACCTACAATCTCACAGGATTAGACTGTTTCACGGAATACACCTTCACGACCAAAAAACGTGCAATCTCACGAGTTCAGGTTTCTCACGAATTACAGTCTCACGGCTTAAGAACCTACACTTTCACGATTTAAGCCTCATCACGGATTAAGCCATCTCACGCATTAACACTTTCCCAATGATCTTCAATATCCATTATATATTTGTTAAGCTTATTGGTTACTATTCTTTTGGCTAAATTAATGTAGCACCTGCTCCATGAGTGCATATCCAAACTCATGCATAGGAGAACATTTGCACCAAAAAGCCTCACCATCGACAACTTCCAGGTACATCTTTGGATGGGGGAGCCATGGTGGGAGAAATCTTGGTCGATGGTACAACCCATTGCTTGGAATTTTCCTTCAAATTACAAACCTCTCTAAACCAAGTGAAGCAATGGCTAAAGAACGATCAGTCTCAGAGGTGTCATTTCCTGAATTCTATGCAGCCTTGCTTAAAAGCTTCCAATCAGCATCTCTAAGAGAAGATGAGCTCCTTCAAAACCAAACATCCTACAAGTGAGGAACGAAATGCCTTTTGTTGAGCGCAATCACTATGACCATCCCAATTCCCATTATGCATACAAGGCACCTATTTTTATATACTGTATATATTGTAAAACCTTTGGTCATGATACCAAAAAGTGTCACACTTCATCCACAATTGACTCAAAACCTTTATCTCCCGTGCACCAAACAGAAACAACCCAAAGGGTAGAAACTGCTCATGAATCAGTTAATCAAACACTCCAATGTTTCTATTGTTGTGGACCTCACAAGGTGGAAGACTACACAGTTTGGAATACTTCCATGCCCATAGTCACTGACGCTTTGTGACCCATGTGTGAACGATGTGGCATTGATCACATGTTCCAAGATTGCCCAAGGTGAGTTGCTTCAATGCAACTTGTCTCACAAAATACAACTCTTAACATCTTAAGTGTACAAAATGAGCAATTATCCATGGTACCCTTGAATAAAAGAATGCAAAAGAAAATACCTCAACATGGGTAGAAGAACATGCTTTAAAGCAGAACCCAAAAGAAAAAGCAAAACCTTCTAAACCCAAAAAAACGAGGGACAACAAACTATTAAAACCAAGGTTGAATTAAAGGATAGGGAAAAGGAGCCTATGGAGGACACAAACCCAGAAGAGCCAAAGGCTACAAATGATGTTGAAGCATCCACCTCTCAAAGGCCACCACACAAACCACAAAACCCATATGTGCGACCCTGGGAGCCCTAGATGAGTCACTAGAAGTATCTGAATATATCCTATTTCCTATCTTTTCCCTTCTGCTGGGATGAGGACTTGCCCTTGCCCTTGTTCTTCTTTTTGTAGACAATCAATCCTTAGACAAATGTCTTTTCTTACCACATGAGTAGCAATGACTACAATTCTTCTTCTGCACTAAAGTTAAGGCATGATTTGAATCAAGAGATAAAATCTTTAACTTATCCTGTGTCATGGGACTAATTACTCTTCCAGTAGGATGGAGCTTAGGTCATCAAAATTTAAATGATTGGTAGTGACATGGCATTGAAAAGCTCTGGCAAGACCATATGTGTCCCATCAAGCTTGTCCTCCTTTGTCGTACATGGGGAGCCACCACTACTGCAGGAAAACTATTTGCAATCCTTAAATCTCAACACTCCAAGACTTTCCTCAAGCAGATCCAACAGATAAGAGCACAAGGACCAATCAACAGATCCTCAAAAAACTGAGGAAAGAAGGGGCTAGACAGTAGCAAAACAGTCCACGTAACTTCTCTAGAAAACACCCAATCAGAAGGGAGGAAATCTGGGGAAGAGGAGGAACTATCAAAGCCACTTGTCAAGCTACACCACAAGTTAAAACATCACCTTTCACTGCTATTCAAACTGTAAAAACAGACCACCAATCACCAACGTAGCCCCTCTATATAGATTGCAACTGGACTCCATGAGAAAACATAGGGCAGGTGCACTAGAAGAGAAAAATGCAGATGAAGAAGGGGCGATTTATCAAAAAAACATAGCCCAAAGAAGCAAAAAACCCAGTCCACCAAGGTTTCACCATGATGCCTTGTAGATGATGCAGGGACACGAGCACCACAAAATGAAAATGTTGATTAGAAGAGGGTGTAGGAGAAAAAAATGTGGGCACTGATGAAAAAACACAATAGCACTTCGAGAGCACTTCTTGCTCCAAGAAAATGCAGATATAGGAAAGGGGTCGCCTAGAGGTGGAAATCCAAGACCTAGATGTTTGATACCATGTGAAAGTATGAACATGCAAAAGTGATCAGAAGACACAAAGGAGAGAGAGTCAGAGAGAGAGAGACAGAGACGGGAAGTAGGCAATGATCAAGTTTTATTATCATACAAGGGATTGAGCATACAAGGGATTGAGCATCAAGTACATATGCGATAGGATTAGATTGCATCAAAAAGTGGGAGAGAGGCCCTTTATATAGGAAGGCCACGATTGCCACCATAAAGCTAGCCGACATCCCACAACTAGCATAAATCATGACAAAAATATGTGTCCCAATAAAGAGCCAAATCCCACACACTGAGATGCACAAAATTCTAACAATATGTGACCTAGAACTATGGAGCACTAGCCTTGCATGGATTGGTTGCCTCCACCAAAATGGGTGTGATTGTGATCTTAAAACCCTCTAAATGACTATTGGATGACTATCGAGTTGCATCTAGAGAGGCGGGGGATTCTTACTAGATCCATATAACTAACAAAAAGGCATAGGTATGTCATTAACAATATTTCCTTATCTTGTTTTCATTGCAAAGTTGTATCTTAGAAATCTAGTGAATTAGCAGGACAAAATTAGGTCACCCCCAAGCTTGTAGATCATAAATACTTCTTTTGGTAGTAAAATACCCATCCAAGGGGGGAGGATCGGGTGGGGGAGGGGGAAAGGGGGATTATTTTGGCAACTATTGTACTCATAGTTCCATTTCTTTGCATTTGATGCAAACACTCTAGTTACCCATGGTGGCAAGTTCTCATGACTTTCTACGGAGAGGAAATGTACAGGTTGAAGGTGTGTTTCTCTTACTTGTCTCATCTATGTTGCTCAAAGTATGGTCTCTTGCCTATCTCTTACCCAATGCAAAAATCAAGCTCACAAATCTATGGTTCTGTGAGATCCCAATTATAGAAATCAAACTCACATATCTATGGTGCTCGTATCTATGCTCAGTATCAAAGTGCTAACTTAATCAAATCTCTACATATAAATGCTATATCAAAGTTCCAAAAATAGATTTCATATGCTCAGTACTAACTAAACTGCCCACATTTCTATTTGTAAAGTAATAACTATATGCTTAGTACTAAAGTGCTGAAATTTTTATTTGTAAAGTACTATATCAAAGTTCCAAAAATAGATCTCATAATGCTGCGTACTAACTAAAGTGCTCAAATTTCTATTTGTAAAGTACTATATATCAGAATCCTCTCACTTCCAAAGTGCTCCAATCAAAGTTCCAAATATGCTCGATACCTACTTCATAAAATTTTCATTTCCAAGGGGCACCGTTTTTTGGCTCTTGTAATTTTTGGAGAGAAGTGTGTCCACACTAACAACCACATCATTAAATTCTTCTTTTAATGCTTATAGATAAAATTGTATATAATACTATTATTAGTGTGTTTTGAGGGAATTCCAATTTTAGACTCATATATCAAAGTTTCAAATAGAGCTCAAAATCAATTTATTAAAACAAGAAAGTAACCCTTTTACAATCCCCCCACCTAAATTTGTGTGTGTTCAGTTCAAGTTATCTCCCAAAAGAAGAAGAAGAAGAACTCAATTTGTTGATGTGTGACTCCACATTCTTGTTTTTGAAATTTCCACCGGGTCTCCAAATAGCAAAAGCAACACTCCTCTCAAGATTGTGGCCTGTAAGATGAGACACTTGAGCCATCACACCTCAAAAACCTTCTCTCATATCCTCATTTACTTGAAGCTTTCCGAATTAATGTTTTTCTTTGGCAACTGCTACACCTAAAGCTTCCCACATGGGACAGGCTTGCGAACTGTGCCCCAGTGTCACCACTCTGCCCCTTCTGCAACACACACAAGGAAATTGCATTCCACGTCTTATGGGCATGCCCAAATGCCTAGACGCTATGGAGAGGCACTAGGAGATGGTGGCTGGAATGCCGTATTACTCAACACTAATTTATATGGAAGCATGCGTTATTGGGAGTCACCAAGCTCCTCAACCCAACCCTAGTGTGCATCTGACCTTGGATTCGCTATATTATTCTCTATCAACTCTAAACATCTAGAAATCAGATAGTATTCCATCGATGCCTACACATGCAACGTCTTGAGTGGAAAGTTGACTCTTTTGAAGCAAAACTATGGGTTTTAAGAGGCTTGTACAAATTAGAGCTTCTAGATAGTCCTAAGATGCAGTTATGATCACCTTTGTGATATTTTCCCTTTTTGTAACTAAATCTTATTAATATGAACTCATCTTCTCTGCAGCTCCACTTGCTCGGAAACGATGAGAAGGTCGAGGTCAGCACCACCTGCATGCCACAGTAAAAAAAAGAAGAGCAGGATGCATGGAAGTATGTAGGAAAGAAGAAGAGAGGGAAGAAGCCCAAGAAAAGAGAGAGATCGAATCCTAAACACGATACTAGCCATAAGAACAATGTTGTTATAGTACAATGCGGCAATCATGAGATTGACATCAGCACAATGAGATTGATAGCAATGCAACAAAAGCTCAAGGCAATAGCAGTGACAGCAATGGTAAACAAGAGGGCAAAAGGCCGGCCTCAGCCCCAAGCTCTGTGAAATTAGGGCAACTACAACAGGGGAAGAATGCCAAAAACCATGCCTTCTTCTCCACAGATCAGCTACTATCCTTGATGAGGCAAGCCGATGGAGAATACTTCTGATGCAAAGAAAGTTTTGGTCGATGCAGCAGTGGTATCTTGTGATTCTACAAATAAGGAATATTCAGATGCTCTAGAAACACTGAATAAGCACAAAAAGAAAACTAACAAAAAGAAGAAGAAGTGGAACAAATATTTGGATGCAGGAGAATCTACAACAGAAGAGGAATATTCAGATGCTCTTATAGAGACACTGAATGAGCAGAAGCAACACTCCTCTCAGAACTGTGTCCTGCAAGATGAGATACTTGAGCCGCTCACACCTCAGAAACCTTCTCTCATATCCTCATGTACTGTTGGTGTTCTTAGAAGACTGTATTTTTTCATGGGAAGCTACTAGGAGAAGAAGACAAGAACACACTCATAGCAGCGGACTGAGATGAAGTGAACACTCATACCGGACTTTACCAATATTGCCATGGCAGAGGCATGCATTTCGCATTCTGCATGTTGCTAAAACTTGGATTGATCTGTATTTTGCATTATGCAAGATGTTGCTAAAACGAGCATCCTTGAAAATATATCTATGCTTTGCACACAAGCCATGGTAAAAAGCTCCCTCGTTCTCCAAATTGCTAATTAGTGTTCAGCATCATCACAAAGTTTTGTAACACACACTTGAACAAGAGTATGTCCATGTATAAAGCCATGTCACCATACTAGACAAATCTTCATTATAGATAAACCATAAAACTGAGTCTTTATCACTGTGTCATGTCTTATCTAAGAAGAACAAATAAGATTATATAAATCCATCAGTCTAATACATTAATGGCATGTTAGGTTTCTCTTAAAAGTAAAATTTTTGGTGCGGTTTTTAATAAGATAGTTGCACTGTACTAAAGAAGAAGGGCCGGGATCTTCACATCAGCTAGAGACAGAGCTCAAATGACAAGGTTCTGTACATCAAAAGAACATAAGTTACACTACTAGTCCATGGGCTCGTAGCGACGACAGAAGCGACGCAAAAGCGTCGCTTACGCGATGCATCGAGCCCTCACTATAGGCGTCGCTGTTGTACGTGGCTTAAGCGACAACAATAGCGACTTCTATAGCGATGCATTATGCGTCGCATAAGCGACAAAATTTTAAAAAGTTATTTAACGTCGCTTAAACGAGGATCGATCGCTTAAGCGACGATGCATCGTACGATTACGTTGCTTAAGCAATGACGCGCAACGGAAAAAAATGGACAAATACAAAATTTATATACCGGTTGATTCATTTACATTAAACATAATGATGTCTATATTTTTCTCATGATCTACCTACTGTTGCTCTCTTTGTCGCTTGCTATCTTGCAATTGTGATTGCACTCCATGCTTTCGTTGTTTTTGCGGAGATTGGTCAGACACCGGTGCATAAACGAACATGAATTCTGGTAAACAATGCTATCTAGCTCTCTTTTATTGTTAATTTTTGAAATTGAAACACTCTAACTTTAACTATTTTCAAGCCTTACTTTATTTTTATAATACGTATACATATACATACACATACACATATACAATGTGCATGCACATACATAGTACATACACACATAGTAGTACATACATATGTTTAATGTTATGCATACATAATGCAAGCATGCATGCATTATATATGTATGTATGTAAGACATTATGTATATATGTATTTATATCACATGTATATATGTATCTACATTGTATGAATCCATGCATGTGTGTATGTATATACATGCATCTATGTATGTATGTACATTATATGTATGCATGCATGCATGCATGTATGTATGTATGTAAGCATTCCTGATGAACGGGAGCGGGGATGGGGATAGGGCCATCCCGGGGATGGGACAAAGATCGACAGTTCAAAAAACTTGTCGGCACACTCGAGGTGAAAACATTTTATGGAGGCCAGGACTAGAGGTGAGGTGCCTTCTCGTTTAAGCCTTCAAAGGGCAGCAAAGCCCTTCAAAACTTCTCGAGTAGGCTTGCTTGAAAATAGGCCATTGGTTTGAATTTTGTTCTAAATTTCAGACATAAATACATGTATTTGGTCATAGATGTGACCTTATGAAGTCATGTGACCTCTTAGTAACTTATCATATAAGATTTACGAGCTGATAGAATCTTGTTTGTAATAGCCCTTATGACCTATTGCACTCTTATCAGCTCTTAAGAGAACTTATGGGCTCCCAAAGATCTTCTATAAGATCGTATCATATGAGTTCTTATCATGAATTTGAGGGATCTTATCAACACTCATGAGTATACAAGAGTTCTTATGTTTGTAATATCCCTTATGAGCTATTGCACTCTTATGATCTCTTAAGAGAACTTATGGGCTCCCATGATCTTATATAAGATCTTATCGTATGAGTTCTTATGAGATCTTATGACATTGAGAGCTCTTATCAACACTCAAGAGTATGCAAGAGTTCTCAGGAGTATACAAGAAGAGTTCTATACAAGATTTCTCAAGAGTACAAAAAGTCTCAAGAGCTTTTATAAGTTCCTACTAGATTGTACATGCTCGTGGAAGCTCGAAGGAGATTCTATCAGCTCATTTGGCATAAATCATAATCAAATATTATCAAACAATTTTCTAGGTTATTAAACATTTGAGCCTAGGACAATTAAATATTATCAAACAATTTTCTAGGTTATTAAACATTTGAGCCTAGGACATTAAAGTCTTATTAATACCTAGACCTAGAAAACCTAAAAGTTTTATATATTTAATACCTTATTTCAAGGCATTTGAACCTAATAGAGGTTTTTATTACCTCTCTTATGAGCTCAAATGCAAGCTAGGAGAAGAAAAGAACACTCATATCAGACTTTACCATTGCCATCGCTCAATATTTTGCATTCTACATGTTACTATAAACTTGGACTTGGGTATTTCACATTCTACATGTTGCTAAAGGTTGGATTTATGAGCATCCTTGAAAATGTAACTATGCTTTGCATAAGCCATGGTAAAAAGCTCTCTCATTCTCCAAATTGCTTAGTGTTCAACATCATCACAAATTTTTGTAACAGTTATATACACTTGGAAAGTTCATATTCATTTCCCAACTTAACAAAATCCAACTTGAGAGTTTACTCGCAAAAAAGATTCAAATCATCAATTCCATCATGCATAGCACGGACTATGTGATGATGCCTTGCAAGAAACTAGGATTGGCCACTCAAAGCATGGAGTGACAACATGGATGTGGGTCACCATCCTAACATCTCAAGAGGGAGAAGTTCACCATGGAAAAACTTAGAGTTCCAAAAGAGTAAGTGTACTCATGAAAATGTATATGATCAAAAAGGTACAATGCCCATGAGCCCTATGTCTTATATATCCCAAGGCCCCCAAAGGTACACATGTAAATGACCCTAAGCCCAAGTACCTAGGCCCCATCTCCCATGTGCATGTGCAACCAAATCTACTTCATTACAAACCATCCCCTCCAATGATTTTGTCCTCAAAATCGAAGGGTGGTCATGTACAAAACATATACAAGAGGCTATATACAAAAGCCAAAAAATGCACTCATGGCCTAGGTGTATCCATGGCGATCAAAAACATGTCCCCACCACGATGCTTGCCCGGATCAAACGGAAAGGATAGGAAGATGTCGTCGACGGTGAGGATAATGATAATGATGCCTGGATCGAATGGAAATCCAAGCCATGCCTGACCCATGACCGTATCGATCCTACCTCCTCCTGGATCAAATGGATGGTGTAATGCACCACATCCACCGATGAGATGTATCCAATATCCCCCTAGGTCAAAAGGATAATGCACCCATGCATAGAACCCTGTGGATACATGATAGTCCATATAGAACCACCCACTCAGATCATACGTGAATACATCATGATGGCATATCAATCCCAAATACACAATGCTCCCCAAATGATACACATTATCTCCAAAAGTGAATGCTTGCTAGACTTTGTTTGTGTAAATGCATAGGCATCCATGCACATCAAAGGAGAATGCATCAAACTCCATAGCATGCTCCATCAAATGTGAACCCATGTCCTCACTACATCTATCACCATGCATAAGTCCATCGGCATGATCCACGTCAGAAGTGACTACGTGGGCATGATCCATATGTACCGCATGACCCTCATAGAGCTGACAATGATAGACTCTCCACTCATCTCTCAAGAAAGAGTCATAGACTAGGTTCCCATAGATCCTCCATAAGGTACTCAATAGCTGCTAATAACTGCTTAGTGCTAAATGCATAAGTAGCCTCATCATCGATGTCATCCACATTGATGATGTCATCCACGTGCTTGTTAGCATCATAGAACTCATCCTCATCATACGTAGCATGTGTATGCACACTACCATCATCCACATCAACATAGATGCTAAAAATGCATGTGTCTCCACCATGTGTGTAATTATCATCCTCATGTGCAAGTCCTATGTCCAATGCATCCTCATAGGCATGTACATCATCACATGAGTCATCATCCCTTGTGTCAACAACAATTGCATGCACATCTAAAACATCCTCAATGATCATGTCTTCATGATCTCGTGGCATCATATCATAAGCTGAAAATGTATCAGTCAAAGCCCCTTATGTAAGTAATCCAAGCATTTCCATTTTTTAGTTGTGTATTCTCATTGACCACCACCACAAACACATTAGTGATGACTTGTCGAGAAAGAACCGGTGTCGAGATCTCCTCATTTACTTGCTGTCCACAAATTACAGCAAGTGTCTCATCCACTTCAACACCCACAATGTGTGCATAAAGACCCACATAGTCATACTCAATGCAATGACCAAATGTGATAGTGAATGGAAGTCCTTGTTTGTCCTTATTAGTAAAGCCAACCTCTTTTAAAATAGAGTGTATAGTAGCTCTTCCATCCCCACTCAAAGTAAGAGGTAAACCAAGAGATGGTACCAAGAATTCACATACATTGATCAATATTTTCTTGCCTTCACTAGTAGTGGCTCTACCATAGAACTTAACACATTGATTTCCTCCATCCATGGCTTGTGAAGAAGAAGGAATTTGACCATTGTTATCCTCAAACTCATCATCAAGATCTTTCTGAACATGAGGTCTTGAAGCACCGCCTCGATGAGTATTCCTCTTGAATGGAATATGAACATCACTCCTAGGGAATCTTGATCCTTCATTCCTTGAGTTTGGAAATGCATGACCCTTGCCTTTGGGTTCATTAGATGTGTACGAAAACATCGGGTTGTACATAGTACCATAAGTAGAATGAGAACTTGGGTGATGATTCTCTTTGTCTTCAACATGAGCTTGACGAACATGTTGAGATGATCCACCCTTATGTAAATCCATGCTCTTTATGTCATCACAAACGCCCTTAATCTCTTGCATCATGTTATTTACAAATGATTGCATCATGGTTTCCATAATGCTTATTATCATCATCATTTGTGGCATGGCATTTGTTATAATGGTCATCACTTGTACATTTTCTCCTCCCAACTAATTTGATGCATTGGCCACATTTGCAAAATTTGGCCCAATTTGCATACGATTTGTTCCATGTACCATATTTGCATTGTTGTTGTCACTTTTTAAAATTAATATATCTTCACCAATCACCTCTACATGATCCTCATTCACCGTTTCCCTGTTTTCCCTTATCTCTTGAAGTCCAATCCCTTGCTTAGATGGATGCTCCCTTGGCATAATGGCTGAAAATGGAAAATGGCTAGTAGAAGGCCTAAATGGTGTCAGAAATTGATGGTCTAGGGCTCTATGGATAGATCTTGTTGCGTAGTGTCCAAATATGCAAGAATAGAAATTTTTGCATAACCCTAATATTCATTGTTTTAGGGTTTGTTTAACACTCCTAAAAATAGAAATTAGGCTATAGAATATTCAAAACTCACCAGATTTAGATACAATTTGGTGTCTGAGCTTGTGATGATGAGTGCTAACTATGCCTAAAAGGGTTACCAAAGACAAAGTGCAGATATACTCTGTTTTGACTTTTTGGGTCAAAGTCAACCACCTAGGTTTGACCATCCAAATGACATCGGATTTGGGTGTACTGTGGATTTTTAGAAAAATCTAATGATGTGCATCCATCTTATGATGTCATTTGTCCCAAATAACTTGTTTCTGATTGGGCCCATGTTTGACCTCTCGTAAAAAATGGCAAGTTGGGGATCCAAATGGTGTCGAAATGGAGAGGTTGAAGACTTGTTGGGAAGGTGCAAGGGAGTACAAATAGCCTATATAATCACCTAAACTCTATCCATAATGTGATTTTATTGAATTAAGGTTTTGTGAATCTGTAAATTTTGCTCAAGTGCTCTTTTGGTACTCATTTGCCTCCTGCATGTTCCACCCTTTCTTCCAAGTAACTTTGGCATCCAAAAGCACCTTACATGGGTCCAAAAATTCCCTCAATCTAATCCGTGCATGTAATTTTTGAAAAATTTTGGCATAGTCTCCTTTGTATTATTAGGTACCAAATCTCAAGATTTCCAATGAACTCAATCCAACAATCAATGATCCCTTGGCATTTGGGATAGAATTAAAAGCATATCCTCATTGCATCATACATTGACCAATGGCATATTTCATGTAACCTTTGTGCCGATGAAGATTGCGTGTTTATGGAGAGATTTGCTTTCTAATCTCCCAGCCAAGCCTTCCCACCCCTTAGCGAGTATTGTCAAGCCAAGGGTGGGGGCCAAGTCTTTGCGCTGGTACCTAATCCTCTGAGGTACCACTTTTCCAAGGCAATCATGGCACACCAAAATCTTGGTGCTCCCCACCCCACCCCCCCCCCCCCGCCGGCGGCCTCTCCCCCATATGCCGAGGTACCCTCACAAATTCTAGATTCAATTGGATTAAATGTGGGGTACAAAGTGATGTGATAGGTGTGACTTGAACTTCAAAAATGTAGATAGGATCACTTACAACGCTTTACATAAACTCATGCACAATCCATCATTTCATTACCATGTACTCATTCTATACGTTCCCTTCCAAAACTCCATCATCCAAATAATATCAACACCAATGCAACAATAAAGGTAAAGCAAGTAGCATGTGGTATCTTGACATTCCCAAGCATATAGATGGCTTGAATGTCACACCAATGATTGAAGAAGCATCAAAATGATTCCAATGGCATCCACTGGTATATGGAATTCATAAAAAAAACTCCCAAACTTAAGAAGAATGGCTTGATAAATGGTCCATTTGAAGCATTACCTTGCTTAATGACACCAATGACCATTAGTGAACCTAATGATGATTAGACAAGGCTAATGACAAGTTGAAGTGGCCAATACCAAGGGATTAGGGTTTCAAGTCTCAAACCCTAAATCACTTTCCAAATCAAGGAGAAATGTGTAAATTTACCCATGGTGGCAAGTTCTCATGACTTTCTACGGAGAGGAAATGTATAGGCTGAAGGTCTGTTTCTTTTACTTGTCCCGTCCCTCTCGCTCAAAGTATGGTCTCTTGCCTCTCTTACCCAATGCAAATATCACGCTCACAAATTTATGGTTCTATGAAATCCTAATTATAGAAATCAAACTCACATATCTATATGGTGCTCGTATCTATGCTCAGTGTATCAAAGTGCTAACTTAATCAAATCTCTACATATAAACGCTATATCAAAGTTCCAAAAATAGATTTCATATGCTCAGTACTAACTAAACTGCCCACATTTCTATCTGTAAAGTAATAACTATATGCTTAGTACTAAAGTGCTGAAATTTCTATTTGTAAAGTAAAGTTCCAAAAATAGATCTCATCTCATATGCTAAGTACTAACTAAAGTGCTCAAATTTCTATTTGTAAAGTACTATATATCAGTATCCTCTCACTTCCAAAGTGCTCAACTCAAAGTTCCAAATATGCTCGGCGATACCTGCTTCATGAAATTTTCATTTCCAAGGGGCACCGTTTTTTGGCTCTCGTAATTTTTGGAGAGAAGTGTGCCCACACTAACAACAACCACATCATTAAATTATGCTTTTAATACTTATAGATTAAATTGTATATAATATTATTATTAGTGTGTTTTGAGGGAATTCCAGTTTTAGACTCATATCAAAGTTTCAAAAACATTTTTTGTTAGATAGAGCTCAAAATCAATTTATTAGACAAGGAAGTAACCCTTTTACAATCCCACCACCTACATTTGTGTGTGTTCAATTCAAGCTATCTCCCAAAAGAAGAAGACGAAGAAGAACTTAATTTGCTAATGTGTGACTGCGTATTCTTGTTTTTGAAATTTCCATCGGGTCTCCGAATAGCAAAAGCAACACTCCTCTCAAGATTGTGGCCTGCAAGATGAGATACTTGAGCCATCACACCTCAAAAACCTTCTCTCATATCCTCATATACTTGAAGCTTTCTGAATTAATGTTTTTCTCTAGCGTCTGCCATATCTAAAGCTTCCCACATGGGACAAGCTTGCGAGCTCAGCCCCAGTGTCACCACTCTGCCCCTTCTGCAACACACACAAGGAAATTACATTCCACGTCTTATGGGCATGCCCAAATGCCTAGACGCTATGGAGAGGCACTAGGAGTTGGTGGCTAGAAAGCCGTATTACTCAACACTAATTTATATGGAAGCATGCGTTATTGGGAGACACCAAGCTCCTCAACCCAACCCTAGTGTGCATCTGACCTTGGATTCGCTATATTGTTCTCTATCAACTCTGAACATCTAGAAATCAGATAGTATTCCATCGATGCCCACACATGCGACGTCTTGAGTGGAAAGTTGACTCTTTTGTAGCAGAACTACGGGTTTTAAGAGGCTTGTACAAATTAGAGCTTCTAGATAGTCCTAAGATGCAGTTATTATCACCTTTTTGATATTTTCCCTTTTTGTAACTAAATCTTATTAATATGAACTCATCTTCTCTTGCAAAAACAAAAACACTTTTTCTCAGACCCAATACGGCACCAAAATATTTTTGTGTTTCCATGAAATATATTCTGTGAAATTTTAAAAAATAAGAGTGTTTTTAAAGATTTCATTTTAGTATGTAATGATTAATGCTTGAAACAGTCAATGAAATGATGACCTCCATATCCTTTCTTTTTAAGGTAATGGAATGATGACCCTCACCCATATCCTTTCTATTTACATGCATTCACCCATATGCTTTCTATTTGCATGCATTCACCTATATCCTTTCTATTTAAGGTCTTCCAGTTCTCTATAAAAAAACCTTAAAAAGCTCATTTAACTAATAGAAAGAAAGAGAGAAAGGGTGGGGGTAAGGTTGTATTAATTAAATGCCATGCAACTACAAAAAGTGTGTGAATATACACTTACGTAATGGAATCCACATGTTACAAAGCTCGGAATCAAGTTGAAACAACGAAGTGTTGAGAGACGGAGAGAGATGAGACAAGAGACACCACATACGCTCCACAAAAATGAATCATATTAGTGACAAGTCACATATATATAGGCAAGACCTAGAGTGAGTTAGGGCTAGCTATATATAGCTCCAACACCCCCACTCAAATAAAGGTCTCCGTTGCGAGTAAAAAACCCTTGGGAGCACAAGGGAAAAACCCGAGCTCCTACATATAAATGTACAATGCCACCTTAGAGTCCATGTGCAATGTGCTTCTATATACAAAGTACAAAGAATAAATGTGCATGATGTGAAGTAATGTGTGAAGTGTCCTAAAGTCTATAGGCTATGTACAAGTCTAGACAAAATTGACATGACGTGAGATGTGCTAATCTCCAAAAAGAGAGGCCACCGCAACTCCAAGTTCTGATCACAAAAGTGTAAACCGAGCTTCATGGAGTCCTTTGGTGAGAATGTCTACAATCATTTGATCAGTTGGACAATGTTCTACCATTATTGCTCCTTTCCTTACTTCATGTTGAACATAGTGATAATGAACTATAATATGCTTGGACTTACTATGTTGCACGTAGTCCTTGGCTAGACTAATAGCACTTTGGTTGTCACATCTAAGAGGAGTGCTTGAGAAAGGAGAATGACCAATATCAGCAAGCAATTGTCGAAGCCAAACCAATTCACGAGCTGCTAAAGATGCAGCTATATATTCAGACTCTATAGTAGAAACTGCAATACAACGTTGTTTCTTGCTATCCCAAGATACCAAACATCCATTGATAAAGAAGCAATTACCACTGGTGGATCGCATGGACAAGTTAGAGCTTGCCCAATCAGCATCTGAATAACCCAAAAGATTAAGAGAAGTTGATGAAGATATGTCTTCTTGACGGCGATATACAAGTCTGAAATCTGCAGTGCCCTTCAAGTACTTCAAAACACGTTTAGCTTGAGATGAAGATATGTCTTCTTGACGGCGATATACAAGTCTGAAATCTGCAGTGCCCTTCAAGTACTTCAAAACACGTTTAGCTTGAGACCAATGTCTTGTAGATGGAGAGGACAAGTATTGTCCTAACAGATTTACTGCAGAGCTGATAGAATATCAAGACGAGTGCTCATGCCCACAAATTGAAGACAACCAACAAGATTAGAATAGGGTTGATTTAAAGCTAATGATTCAGCCTCAATATTTGCAGAAGTACTCCTAGTAGAGCTTACAAGACAAGGAGTGTTTGCCGAATGTGCAATAGCCAATCCAAACTTTTGAACAATATCTTGGATAAACTTTGTTTGACAAAAGAAGCAAAATACCATTGTGATGATACCTTTGAACTTGAATACCAAGGCATGAATGGATGTCGCCAAGATCCACCATATCAAAGGCTGAGGATAAAACCTTTTTTACTTGTTACATGAAAGATAGATTATTAGACACAAGTATAGTGTCAGCAACATAAAGGGCCAATATCACAAAATGGTTATCCACATTGCGCTTAATGTAAAGATTTGGATCAGAGAAGTAAGAAAAAAGCCCCTGCGATGTGAGAAATTGATCAATCTTGATGTACCATGATCATGAAGCTTGTTTTAGTCTATACAAAGCACGGTGGAGTTGGCATACCAGATGTTCCTTTCTGGGAATTGTAAATCCTTCAAGTTTCTCCATATATATTTCTTTCTTTAAGTCTCCATTAATAAAAGCCGTCTTAACATCCATTTGATGTATTTTTAAATCAAACCGAGTTGCAAAAGCTAGTAGTACTCGAATGTTTGTACTACAAACTACGGGTGAAAAAGTGTCATGATAGTCAATCCCTGCAATTTGTGAGTATCCCTTTGCAACTAAACGAGTTTTGAATTTATCAAAGGATCCATGTGCCTTTGTTTTAGTCTTGTAAACCCACTTACATTTGATAGGAGTACGATCAGAAGGGAGACTGGTAAGAACCCATGTACCTTCAAGATCAAAGACTCATATTCAGCTTCCATGGCTTCCTTCCATTGTTCCTTTTGTGGAGAGGACATGGCTTCTGCATAAGTTGAAGGAGCAATAATGGTAGAACATTGTCCAACTGATCAAATGATTGCAGACATTCTCATTCAATGAAAGTTCAAAGAGATTACCATGTCGAGGAGCAACCGCAATAGTGGTGCCATCCTTTTCGATGCGACACTTTGTATTATCAAATCCAAAAAATAGACCAAGATCCACAAGCCGTGCAACAAAAAGTAAGTTTCTTTGTAAATCAGGAACATATAAAACTCCTCGCAGTATTTTGGTTGAGGAAAAAGTTCCCAAATACAAGTCGCCAAATACCCATTACTTGGGAAGTTGTATTATCAGCAAGATAAACCACTTTCTTGATAGGAATTAGATGATAATTGTGTAACCATTGCAATTGATATGTCATGTTGCCAGTAGCACCACAATAAATAATAAAGAGAGGACCATCACGAACATGTAGTACCTTTCCTGGAGAGACATTATAATGAACCAAACTAGCATCTTGTGATGAACATTGTCTTCATCATGAGGATTTTGGTGAGTAGCATAAGCTTGATTTCGAGCTTCATCATAATGCCTCTTGAAGCATCAACTGGATGAATGCCTTGTGCTCCCACAATATTCACAGGTTGCAGAAGAGGAAGAACCCCTTGATAAACGAGGTTGCTTATTTGTAATACCGTGTTCTTCATCGTACTCTCGTGCCCAACATTCAGATACCAAGTGACCAGTTTTGTCACAATAAGAACAACGCTTTTGAGGAAATCTCAAACGAGAAGAATTACCTCCTCTTTGGAAGCCACGAGATGTAAATTGGGAGGAGGAAGAAGGGCGTTGCTGAAATGGACGTCTCCGGGACAGCAAAGGTTGTCTCTGATTCTGTGTACTCTTGGACAATCATGACCATTTCATGAGTTACCGACGTCTGATGATCATGACGTTGAGAATATTCAATCAAAGAAATACATGTATGCTCAAAGTCAATTCCATCCTTGTTAGATAATATAGTGACAATATTATCATACAAAGGATCCTGCACCGTATCAAGAAGATGTGTAACCAATTGAGTTCGAGGAATAGGATCCCCTGCAGGCAGAAAGTTGATTCATAATACCTTTGAATGATTCAATGTGACTAGACATGGATGTACTTGTCTTAAATTGAAGCTTGCCGAGAAGATTACAGAGATACAGAATCTCTGTAACAATTTTCTTCTCAAACATAGTGATAAGATAGTCCCATATAGCATATGACGTGGATAACTAAACATCTAGCATGAGTGAATCGTTAAGGATAGAAAGTATATACCGACGAGCAGCCTTATCACACGAGCGAGGAATCCAGTGTGCATGATCAATTTTCCACTATTCAAAAATAAGACCTTCGATAATAATAGTATCATTCTGAAGTGGATCAATAGGTTGAGGAGGGCATGCAAGAATACCAAGAACAATATCTGCTAATTCGTCTCCTTCCAAAATATCTGCTAATTCGTCTCCTTCCAAAATATCTGCCAATTTGTCTCCTTCCAAAATTAATAGCATCTTCTATTTCCAACCAGGAAATGCTTGGCCTTGAAAAAGAGGAATAGAACGCTGCCCAGAAGGAAATCCGTTAACAAGTATGGTGTTTGCCATGTCGGGTTGTGAGAACACATACAAGATAAGATCGCAGAACTTGCAGACCATGTACGAGATATGAGAAACGTAGCCAAAAATAGGCATGCACCAGACGACGAGCATAAAGTGATAGTGTAAGAAATAGAACGTGAACCAAAATTAGAACTCTAAAAGTGGAGACCCGTGTCTCATGCACGTAAGCAAACTTAGAGGTCCATAAAAGACGAAAATAATAATAAGAAAAAGCACCGCGTTATGACACAACTTGCATGACAAGTTTTGTATCTAATTGTAGCTTATACAGCAAGCATCCGTCTAAAGCTTTCAAGGAAAGCTTTGATGATCAAATCCTGCTTACGACTCAGAGACAACTACCTGTTTGCTCTCACAAAGAACGGTTACCTATTTTACTGTTTTAGAGATGCAATTTGCTTGAACTGTCCTAACTTTGGACTCAGAACTCCAATTGACAAAACATTTTGATAGGATTTACAAGCACTGTACCATCTACGCACCAGTACCTGGTTTTGGTTTTAAGGACGTGATTAAGAAATAATTCTAATTACTACAAGTGGAGCTATAAAATCATGTAGACAACATATAATCAAGGAACCAATCAACCCTACACAAAACTGTTACCAAAAATCAATCTTGTAAGACATGAAATCATAATCAAGAAGACGTAGATGCTTCTCTTATGATTATAATCGCTCTGATACCATGTTAAGAGACGGAGAGAGACTAGAGAAGAGACGAGAGAAGAGACACCACATACGCTCCACAAGAATGAATCATATTAGTCACAAGTCACATATATATAGGCAAGACCTAGAGTGAGTTAGGACTAGCTATATAGCTCCAACACGAAGCAACCCTTCTACAAGATATTTGGCATTATATTCCACTGGGTCTCGGAACAATTCTTGCGTTTGACAATTCTAGCGTTTGCTTTTTGCTTTCTTCTTTTTGCCTTTCCTAGCTCTTCAGCGTAAAAGCACGCGTTTCGCATCCAACTTATAAGAAGAGCTTCTCTGGCAAGCTCTTTACTCAACCACCCACTCTGCAGGTGATGAATATCCGTGCCCAACTGATCAGCAACCATTACAGCATCGGGGATGTCCGATGTCTCACGAGGTGGCCGGTTATTTCAAAGTGGGGAGCGGCCTGGACATCCACTACGTCTACGACAATCGCTCGCACATGCTGGAGGTGAAGGGAGCCATCCATGATATTGATGGCCCCCTGCAGCTGCAGCCAAGTACTGATCGGGTGAAGATCAACTGCTATTATAACATTAATCAAGGCGTAAAAGTTCATGGCATAGGAATTGGTGGAAGAAGCTGCCATGAGGATATTGATGATGCCCCCATTGATCAGGACAAAGAAGATGAGAATTTGAAGGAAATCTCTCAAGAGTGTGATGATATTGTTGAACAGGACGATCTCGTTAAGGAGCAGCAGAGCAAGAGTTTACGGCCAAGATAATTAATGATCATGAGATTATTGAAGATAATAATCTCCAGGAAGGAGCACTAGAGGAAATCTGCCAACAGCATGGAAGCCCAGTGCTGCAGCTCCACTTGCTCGAAAATGATGAGAAGGTCGAGGTCAGCACCACCTGCATGCCACAATCAAAAAAAGAAGAGCAGGATGCATGGAAGTATGTAGGAAAGAAGAAGAGAGGGAAGAAGCCCAAGAAAACAGAGAGATCGAATCCTAAACACGATACTAGCCATAAGAACAATGCTATTATAGTACAATGCGGCAATCATGAGATTGACATCAGCAATGAGATTGAAAGCAATGCAACAAAAGCTCAAGGCAGTAGCAGTGATAGCAATGGTAAACAAGGCGGCAAAAGGCCGGCCTCAGCCCCAAGCTGTGTGAATTTAGGGCAACTACAACAAGGGAAGAATGCCAAAAATCGTGCCTTCTACTCCACAGATCAGCTACTATCCTTGATGAGGCAAGCCCGATGGGGAATACTTGGAATCTTCTGATGAGAAAGTTTTGGTCGATGCAGCAGTGGTATCTTGTGATTCTACAAAAGAGGAATATTTAGATGCTCTACAAACACTGAATAAGCACAAAAAGAAAACTAACAAAAAGAAGAAGAAGTGGAACAAATATTTGCATGCAGGAGAATCTACAACAGAAGAGGAATATTCAGATGCTCTTATAGAGACACTGAATGAGCAGAAGCAACACTCCTCTCAGGACTCTGGCTTGCAAGATGAGATACTTGAGCCGCTCACACCTCAGAAACCTTCTCTCATATCGTCATGTACTGTTGGTGTTCTTAGAAGACTGTATTTTTTCATGGGAAGCTACTAGGAGAAGAAGACAAGAACACACTCATAGCAGCAGACTGAGACGAAGTGAACACTCATACCGGACTTTACCAATATTGCCATGGCGCAGGCATGTATTTCGCATTCTGCAATATGCTGCTAAAACTTGGATTGATCTGTATTTTGCATTCTGCAAGATGTTGCTAAAACGAGCATCCTTGAAAATATATCTATGCTTTGCACACAAGCCATGGTAAAAAGCTCCCTCGTTCTCCAAATTGTTAATTAGTGTTCAGCATCATCACAAAGTTTTGTAACAATTCATTTCCCAACTTAACAAAGTCCAACTTGAGAGTCTCTGCTCGTGAAAAAGCTTCAAATCATCATCATCAATTCCAACATGCATAGCATAGACTATGTGGTATAACACACACTTGAACAAGAGTAGGTCCATGTATAAAGCCATGTCACCATACTAGACAAATCTTCATTATAGATAAACCATAAAACTGAGTCTTTAGCATTGTGTGATGTCTTAGCTAAGAACAAATAAGATTATATAAATCCATCAGTCTAATACATTAATGGCATGTTAAGTTTCCCTTAAAAGTATAATTTCTCGTGCGGTTTTTAATAAGACAGTTCCACTGTACTAAAGAAGAAGGGCAAGGATCTTCACGTCCGCTAGAGACAAAGCTCAAATGACGAGGTTCTGTACATCAAAAGAAAATAAGTTACTTTACTTTGAATGTGCGGATTTCCCGACAAACTACTAGTGAGTTGTGAGAGGAAGTAGACCACCTCACATCACTAGAGTGGAGTTTGATGAAGAGACTTCAAGCCATGATGCTCTCACAACTCAATGTAGAGAAACCTCCATCCTAAGATCATTCTCGTCTAAGAGTAATTTGTGGCAGCACCCACTCCGAGCCCGGAAGTATAATTTGCTCTTTAGCTGGCCTTATCTTCATCAACACAAAGTTAGCAGAGTCAGTAATCCTTTAGAACCTACCCGAGCAACAATAAATGTTGTTTAGCCATCAACTCGACCTTCCAAAAAGATTAAGCATTGTAGAGCTTGGGCCATGCCACCATTGCAGGAGGAGGTACGTGCTGCTTGAGGCTGGCAAGCCTCACCAGCTTCAAACATAGCCTCTTTCACCGGCGGCCAAGGATACATTTCAAGCGCCCAGATTTGTCTTTTTGACATATATAGGGGTGACATCAAGCCACCTATAGGGGGGCATTTTTAAAAGTGATCTCACCCCTACAGATGGCAATACAACAAAATAGCCCCATTAAAATGTATCCTAAATGTCTTTCATGTCGGCACACTCGAGGTGAAAACATTTTATGGAGGCCAGGACTAGAGGGGTGAGGTTCCTTCTCGTTCAAGCCTTTAGAGGGCAGCAAAGCCCTTCAAAACTTCTCGAGTAGGCTTGCTTGAAAATAGGCCATAAGTTTGAATTTTGTTCTAAATTTTAGACATAAATACATGTATTTGGTCATAGATGTGACCTTATGAAGTCATGTGAGCTCTTATTACTAATCATATAAGATTTACGAGCTAACAAAATGTTGTTTGTAATAGCCCTTATCATTAGGAATTTTTTGGACCCAAAAAGGGCCTCCTAAAAGGATTCCTAATTTTAAGGGATTAGAGCTTAAAAAGTTGGGCTTAAGGGAGACAAAGGCTATGATGACCCCTATTTTTTGCCTTGCCACATCAGCCATACCCCCCTAGTTTCACTTTTTAAAGGGAATATTCTCATACTCTGTCTCTTACTTTTTGACTTTTCTCATACTTTCTTACTTTTTGAATTTTTTATCTTCACTCTCTACAAATTGAATCTTTCTTGTCAGTTTGAAATCTCCTTTCTCATTAACTCCCACCATATCTCCCTTCCACATCAACAAAACATTCTCGTATTTAGGTGGGCCCCAAAAAGTGATTTTTTTTTTAAATTTTTTTACATTTTGAGGTGGAAAAAACACCACCCAACCAATATATATGAATTTTTTATCTTCACTCTCTACAAATTGAATCTTTCTTGTCAATTTGAAATCTCCTTTCTCATTAACTCCCATCATATCTCCCTTCCACATTAGCAAAACATTCTCATATTTAGGTCACTAGAGAGGTTTAGGGCATACCGACGCGAGAATACCGACGCAAATGTCGAGCATCGGTATGTACATCCTAAACTTGGAGTATGGGCAGGTAATTTTCAAAAGGGAGTATACCGACGCTTATACCGTAGAGCAGATATCGACGCTTGTACCGTAGCAGATACCGACGCATATTTCGATGCCCGTAACCTTTTTACAGCCGAGAACCTCTCATTCTCTGTTTTGCAAGGCTTGGAATGTCAAGACAAGGTATGCGTGTCTTTCCCCTCATCTCCCTCAGGCGTTCGCCTTGTTCCATTCGACCCACTCTTGATGTGTGTGTGTGTGTGTGTGTGTGTGTGTGTGTGTGTGTGTGTGTGTGGAGAGAATTAGTGAAGTGTGTGTGTAGATCTCTCTCTCTCTCCTTGGGCGTTTTGCCTCTCCCCATCTCCTCATCTTCTTATGTGTGTGTGTGTGTGTGTGTGTGTGTGTGTGTGTGTGTGTGTGGAGAGAATTAGGGTAAATGTGTGATGTGTGTGTATATCTCCTTCCCCTCTCTCCATCCTTCTTCTTACCTTCTTAATTATGTTTGGAGAGAGGATTTGTATGTGTGTGTTGTGAGAGATGTAGAGAGTGAGAGAGCTTGTGTATGTGCATCTATTACTAATGTATGCAATGTGTGTGTAGGTTTGTTCCTCCCACGTGTGTCCTAGCTTGCAGATCTGCTTCGAACGCGCACTATCCAATCCACATTTGAGAGGTAAGCACATTACCAATTATGTTGTTTTATTACTTCGCTTTTTGTTATGTTTTAATTTGTTCTCAATTTGTAATTATTAATTGAAATTATGAGTATGCAAGCTTGTTGTTTTATGCACATATATGCTAATATTAGCATATATGTGAGTGCATAATAAATTAATGTATGTGCTTATTTGTCTTTACACACACACACACTTTGCAAGAGAGAGAGAGAGAGAGAGAGAGAGAGAGAGAGATAAATTTTCTTTTTGGCGCATACCCAAGGCTTTTCGGTCTCTTTTTCAACTTGAAATCTAATGTCTAAGACATGCATGTCAACGCTATGTCTATATGTATATACTCTAATGTATATGCCTAAAGCACATATCCATAAGCTAATGTATATGCCTAAACATCACTAATGTATACTTGATCTCCCTCAACAGCGGCTGGGGAAAAGAAGCCCGTTTGACGCTTTAAATGTTATTTTTAAAATCTCCCTCACGGGGCTGGGAAAAAGAAGCCCTGTTTTATGGTTTACATAATGCTTAATGATTTGTGTAATGCGTAATGATTTGCATTAAATAATGAGCTACATATACATGTTATCGTGCTAGATGGAGCCTCTCAATCTTGAAGATAGAATAGCGTGTCCATGCATGCGATGTAAGTACCAAATATTTCAAAAATGAAGGATTTGCAACCAGCATATTCATGACGCTGGCATATTTCCAATGGAGCGCTTACAAAATTTACGGTTTCAATCGTACAACCAAGCAAGTGTGCAACCACATCTTGATGACATTGTGCCTATGAATTCTCATCCCCAACAAAGGATGAGAATATTGAAGGAGGGAGTGACAGATGGAGCTCAATTAACAACACCCAAGGGAATGGAAGAAGGTCCAATGGAGGAAATGTTGGATGCCTTTCTCGAGCAACAAGAAGGTGTCTTCGAGGAGCATGAACATGAAGATCATCAACCACGACATTCTCAACGGTCAAATTATGAACCAAAGGAAGAGGTCACGCATAAACTTGCACGCCTTCCACTATACAATGGTGCCAAGATATCTGTATTGCGTGCATCTCTTACGATGCTAAATTTACAGTCAATTTTTGGATGGTCTAATACAAGTGTCACACTGAACTCTTCAATTTTTGGGATAGTCTTAGTTATTGTTTTCTTTAAGATGTTCTAGTGAATTTAGTTTAATTGCAAATATAAGAGAACCATAAGTACTACTTGTAGAGCCAATAGAATTATCGTGATGACGACTTGAACTGTGCACCACAACCATTTGACCAAACCCATCGCGAGCCACGTATGATCCCACAATCTCCTAAAAAATCATGATGACGACTTGAACTGTGCACCACAACCATCCGACCAAACCCATCGCTAGCCACGTATGATCCCACAATCTCCTAAAAAATAGTCATAGACGAAAACAGTGTTGCACAAAATGTGTGTGCGCTTTTGCCGCACAGGTCGTAGCTGGGGACTTGCCGAACACCGTATGCGAGCCACGAATGGCTGCAAGCATACAACCAGGGAAGGCAAGCTCAAAACAGAATGCAAAAGGTGTGTCACTCACCGCTCAACCGCCGCCTTGAAGGATTCCGCGTCGCAGCCGTGAAGGAGGAGCCACCGTTCGCCGCTCTACCGCCTCGCCGCCGCCACCGTGCCGCTACACAGTGCGCTCGATCGCTCTCTCACTCTCTCTCTCTCTCTCTCACACACACACGCAGGAGAAGGAAACCAAGGAGATAAGGCAAGAGCACTCTTGTATTCACAACACATGAGAATGAGGATTTTAGGGTTACATTTGACTCATATAGGTGACTTGGCCGTTCACACTTGGGCGCCCATACATGGCCGGCCGACCCTAACCCTTATCCTACTGATATCCAAGGTGCGCCTCTCATCGGCGATCACCCAATCCCTTCATCCTTAACATATGGTGCCGACAAGCCCGGCCCATGACTCAGAATATTTAAATTAATGACGTAAAATATAGTACGTCGCCATGTCCGCCCATGGGTTAACATGCCCCCCTTCCTGATGTAGATTCCGTCCTCGGAAGCTATGGTATGGTAAGCTCGAGAGGGTTGTTGTGGTAGACCGTCTGCAAAACAGGGAAGTAGAGTGAAGGTATGCTGGAATTCAAAAGATATAAAGTGTATAAATTCAAGCATGTGAGACCACAATGGATGTTGCTATGAGAACTTAGTTTAAGGGTCACATGAGTGAGCTAGTGTAGCAAATTAATAGGAGTTTAAAATTATTGAAAGGAATTCAAGAGTTAGCAAGGTGTCAAAGGTTAATCAAGGTTTATAACTGACCTAAGTCAAGGAAAATAACCAAGCTTAATAAATAAACAGATGACCACACTGTGTCTACTCTAAGAACAAGTTAATACCACGCGTCTAGGGACACAAGAAACATCAGAGTTACAGGAGCTTTTTCCTTCTTTTTTTCTTTTCTTTTTTTTTGCACGTGACAATTTTTACACGCAATGGCGACCTTCCTAAGGCAAAACTAACATCGATCCTGGTACCATGTTTAACACAAGGCATTATCCAGGAATCTGTTAGCTCACTTTAGGCAAGGCTACCCCCTACCAACCACCCCCAAGGCATCGGTCTGGAGTAGATACTCCTCGCCTACCAAGTATCAATAAGGCGATAGGCCAACATTAAAGCACATCATAGACTTGTATTGCCATTTATTGTAGGCTTTTTTTTTTATATAATCTATTTCTTTTGATCTTCGCTCCTGAACTATAATTTGTCTTGCATCATTTCGACAAAGGGGTAATAGCTATGTCCTAGAGGTCAACACACACATGGTCAGGTGTCAAACATTAAGATGGTTTGACCCTAGACCTAAGACAATCGTATTCCAAGGTTAACTAAAGATGTCATGCTGCCTAGGAATATTTCCAATAAAGTTAAGCTCATTAATGATTTACACTAGCATGCAAGAAACTTCAAAAACTAAGTAGTACATTGACAATTTCCATGTGGTCATGCATTATAGTTTATGCAATTGATTGAACAGTAAAAATGAAAGAGAGTGGGTATGGAAGAATTACACCTATAATTGGAGATCTCCTTGATTTGACGAGACAGCTTGCAATTTGATGTAGATATATTTTGATGAACGTTGCGGCAGTCTCAGGACTTGAAAGTGAACCCACCTCAAACTTTTCAACCTGTACAATCAACTAACAAGTACTATACCTCGAGAGGCACATCAGTGTGAAAATTTCAAGACTTGTTTAAGGAATCTAAACTAGAAAAAACTTGGAAACGCTAACCGACCTACCAGTCACCACACTACTACTGAGGATACGGTAAGAGGATGTTGTAGAGTCCTGGCTCTAGCCCTAAGGCTAAGCCTCTATCCACATCATCCAAACAAATAAACTCAACCTCAGTAGTGCCATGAGTTTCATCCATCCACTCATCATTGTCAGATATTTCCTTTTCATTTTCCCATCCACATAAGCTCATCAAAAATGTAACCATGCGAGGATAGTCATCTTGTGGAAAAGGAAAGCATTGGGCTATCGGGGATATGTCCTCTACGGAGTAGGGGTCAGTCATGGTCAATAGGCAAATTAGCCATTCTAATTCCTCAATATTTTCCTCTTTGGCTAGTACATCTATATGATCCCATTCAGTTTCAATTACAGGATAGCACATGTGGAATATCTGAGAAAGGTACAGATGATACCTCTCACCAAAGGTAGGAGTGGATGAAGTGTATGATGATCGGGCATCTGCCATATCTGCAAACATAGATATAGCATCAGTAGGTTTATGACAGGACAATCTAGTTCTTGATTGTATACGGATATTTCTCTTGTTTTTGTGCTCTTGCTCTTTTTACTATTTTTTGTTTTTCTTTTGTTTGTTTTTTTTTTTTAAAAATGTATGAAGCTATATATATACATCCCCTTGAATTTGGCAATTACATGGTCAGGGGAGAAGGTTAAGGAGGAAGCAATAGAATTTCGAGCGTGAGTACATGCTCCCCCTTTCCTTGGGTAGATCATATTATTTACAATGATGTTGCAGCCTCTTGGAACCAATTTGTCCAGCGGGTCATAGGTTGTGATGTGGGCAGATAGCTTTTTATGACCCTTGTGGCCACATCCAATTGCAGAGATGGTAGTGTACGCTCCCATTGACGAATGGAGGAAATGGTTTCCGATGATACTATTACAAGGGGAGACGTAGACTCATCGGTTTTTTGTTGGGTGTTGACAAGAGTAGGTGTAGAGCATGTAGAAACTTCTATATGAGTGTGTGCCTGGCATGAGGAGCTAGAAGCTTCACGTGGCTCCCCCCTTCCTGAGCTAGGTGGTAATGATCGATATCGTTTGGGAATCCAAACTAACTCTGGAAGAAGTGGTGCAGAGCACTCTCAGTACCTTTCCCTTACCATGGTCTTCAATTGTCATTGGGGTGGCAAAGAGATTTGTAGCCATTTCTTGGCTGCGTTTTCATCATCAACTTCAGCCCTCTTCATAGTGTTTTGAGGTACATATTGGTTTGCAAGGTTTTACAGGTGATGTAGAGGGTTTCAACTTATGTTTAGGGACCCAAATCTGGTCATTTCCCTCGTAGTACCCTTGGGCTACTAATAATTTTTTAGGGATCCATCGCGATGTTACATTGCCCTTTCTCGGGTGGGTAGCTGCTTTCCTTTTACGAGGCTTCTTGGTGGCTGAACGAGATTGAGCAGGGGAAGTAGCTGTTAACGAAGCTTTGGGAACCCATTTGTATGTACTCTTGGCATAGTAAGAGAAGCTTTAGAGACCACCTTGCCTGTTTCCAGTCTTGGCGTTGAAGCGTTAGAGGGGTGGCAAACAATCAAAGATGGTTTTGCCACTGGACTTGGTGATTTTTCGTTATCCATCATTTTGTCCAGAGTCGATGGCTTAGGAGCGAGATTTTGAGCGATCAGACCTAGTGTTGGTTCTTGCGTCGTGACTCGTCTGGTTGCCCAATCGATATTGCATTTGGTGGCCATCATCCATTTGCGCCCTAAGTTTACAGTCCCTTCCATGGTACCAGCAGGCATAACCAAAAAGCTTTGAATTATGGTTCCCTTGTCATAAGCAACCGGAGTGTGCAGAATTCCTGAGACAGGGGTTTTCTTCTTGTTGATTCCTTGAACTTGGATAGAGCTCTTGGATAAAGGTGGTTTTCCCAGTTGACACCACACGCCATATGATAGAAAATTGTGTTGAGCTCCTGTATCCAATAATGCATTATACAGCACCTCCCCGTAAGGACTCTGTAACTCAATTGGGTATCTTAGAGGTGGGTCAGATTCCAGTGCATCCTCCTCTGCTTCCTCGAAAAATACTTGCATAATTCCCAAGTTGGCTTCTCGTTGTCGCCTAGCACGCTGTTGACGTTCTTTTGCTTCGACTCTCGCTTGTATTTTTTTAAGCTCAGCTTGTTCTTTAGCTACCTTCTTTTGATGGATTGCATGTAACTCCTCTTGGCTCAGGGGATCATAGTATCGTTTGAATTTACTCCCATTAAGGAATCCAATGGTTTCTGTTACCATATTATAGTAGTGATGTGTGTGAACACACTTAGGACCGCCGGGGCACTTTTTCCCTCACTAGGAGGTTTTTTCCCCCGTGCATTATATATACGCCCATTATCTTTTAGGGTTGGTTATCTTTCATTTTTGGCACTCATAATACACTACAGTGTTGTGCTCAAGCTTCCTCATCTTCTTGAAGTTGTGTGTGCATTCCTGCAACCCTAATTCCAACAATTGGTATCAGAGCAGGCTTCCTCCTCCCGGGCAGCATCACCGGCACCTGCCGCTTCATCTCCTCCGATTGCAACGAGGTTTCACAAGCGTCTGCAGGTTAGTATATGCCGTGGGAAAGCCCGTAGGACTTGTTCGTTTCAGAATTTTGATCTGAAGTCATTTCGCCCTCCGTTTTTGCATTCCAAGTACTGCGCAGGCAAAATCGTCCTACTGTGCAGATTTTCTGTCAAGATTAAAATCTGCAGGACAGGTGCCCATTCGTCTGTTTTGGGCTGTGCTACATAGCACAGGTCGATTTTATACAGGTTTACCTCTTACAGACAGCATTTACATCTAGTAGTACAGTCATTGGCCATGGCTGACAACAATGATGTATTCCGCATGTTGGCTGCTGAGGATAAGTTGGATGGCACCAACTATCCATTGTGGGCATATATGATGCGACATGTATTGGTAGCAAAGGGGTTATGGAACATTGTGCAGGGTATTGATGCACGTCCTATTGTGGCTGGGAATGCTGCAAACACATCAGAAACAGGTACTGTTGATGATGGTGCAGGCACAAGTGCTGTAGCAGCTGTTCGAGAACCACCACTTTCAGCAGAGCAGATTCGTTGGGATGGTAGAGATGCGCAGGCTCATGCCTTGATTGCGCTGTCTGTCAAACGTACCATTATCCCACATATTCGCTCCTGCAGGACTTCTAAGGATGCTTGGGATGTACTTGCCACATTGTATCAGGCAAGAAATGAGGCTCGTGTTGCTTATCTCCGAAAACAGTTGGAGAGTGAGCATATGAACGAAGGTGATTCTATGGATAGCTTTTTGACAAAGATCAAGGATTTCAAAGAGCAGCTCATTTCTGCAGATGAAATCCTGTCAGACAGTTCACTTGTGCAGACTGTTTTGAATGGTCTACCAGATTCTTATCAGGGTTTTGCTTCCACTCTTCGCTTGATGATGAAAGGCAATCCCAATGCCTTATCATTTGAGGAGTTAGTTTCTGTTTTGCTGCAAGAAGACCAGTCAAGGCAAAACAGGAATATTATGCGTGTCGCAGATCAAGCTTTCGTTGCTAGTCAGAGAAGCGGGAAAGGTAAAGCTGGCTTTTCTTCTAGTAAGCAGAAATCTGCAAATGCTGCGCAACCAAAGAAGGAAGACAAAGATGAGAAGAAGGGTGACAAACAGAAGACATTTTGCAAGTACTGTAAGGGAAATGATCATGTCATCAAAGCGTGTCCTAAGCTGGCTGCGAAAGAGGCTAAGAAGAAAGAGGCTGGTATGGCTGTTGCAGATGCCTCTCCTTCTAACAATGAATCTGCTAATGTTGTGCTAGATACAGAATGGGCATTCAATGCGCAGTGCAGTTATGACCCATCTTTGCATGACACATGTATGTCTGCAGTAGATTCAGATGTATGGTACTTTGACAGTGGTGCCACTAAGCATATCACCTCGCAGCGCAGTTTATTCACTTTCCTTGAGTCTGCTCCCACAGGGAATACTGTCACTTGTGCCAATAACTCCTCTTATCCCGTTGAAGGAGTTGGACAGATTGTGCTGAATGTTGCAAATGGCAACACCTTTACACTTTTTGATGCATTGTATGTGCCAGGGATCAAAAAGAATCTGCTGTCAGTCTCCGCATTTGCCAAAACAGGTTTGGTTGTAAAATTTGTGGATGACAGATGTACTGTTCATGATCTCTCTTGTGGTGACATCATTGTAGCATCTGGTTCACTATGTCGAGGGCTGTATAAGCTCAATATGGATGGCAAATGTGTAGAGGATTCAGCATGTGCTATTATGGATACGCAGGCTATTTCAGATGCAAAACTGTGGCATGCACGTTTTGGTCATCTGAATTTTGCAAGTTTGCTGCGCCTGCAGAAATCTGAAATGGTGTCTTCTTTGCCTAAGCTTGAGGCACCTGTCAAGCATGTTTGTGAGGGCTGCATATTGGGTAAAATGCAACGTGCTTCCTTTCCCAAAGATGGATCAGTGAGAGCTGAACGCAGATTGCAGCTTGTTCACAGTGATGTTTGTGGTCCCATGCAAACTCCATCATTTGGAAACTACCTTTACTTCGTGACTTTCATTGATGATTTTACCAGGCATGCATGGGTATATCCTTTGAAGGCAAAGTCCGAAGTGTTTTTGTGCTTCAAACAGTTTTTGGTTATGGCTGAAAATGTGTCAGAAAGTAAGATGGGCACCCTCCGTTCAGATCGAGGGGGGGAGTATATGTCTTCAGAATTTAATGCATTTCTGGCTGAGCGTGGGATAAAACACCAATGTACAGTGCCGTATACACCACAGCAAAATGGTGTGGCTGAGAGGAAAAACAGGTCTCTCATGGAAATGGCAAGATGTATGGTTAAGAGTCAAAGTCTACCACATGGTTTTTGGCTTGAGGCTGTCATGTGTGCCACTTATGTACTAAACAGGTGTCCCACCAAAGCATTACAGGTTGTCACTCCATATGAGGCTTGGCATAGCCGCAAGCCATCTGTTGGCCATTTACGTGTTTTTGGTTGCCTGGCATATGCATTAGTGCCTGTGCAACATCGCAGAAAATTGGATGACAAAGCTGTCAAATGTATTTTTGTTGGATATAGTGCTGAGAGCAAAGGCTATCGTTTGTATCATCCACAGACAAAGCGCATTTTGGTTAGCCGTGATGTTGTATTTGTGGAAGATGCAGTTCAGCCCTTGGTTTCATGTACTAAGGAGACAGATATCAGCTCACGTGATGTCTATGATACATTGTTGCCTCTTTTCAGTGGTGCACAGTCAAGTGCAATACCTCATGAGGCAGTTTTTCAGCCTATGCAGGTTTTAAATGATGGCACAGATCAGCCTATATCTGATGCAGATGTGCATGATGCACTTGAGGATGAGAGACAAGAGATTGAGGGCTCTAGGAATATGCCTAGATGGCTGGTGCAGACTTTGCGTGACAGCAAGTTGGATGCCCCTTTGTCTAGTCGCACTCGTTCTGGCTCTCATGGTGCCTCTTATGCGTCAGATTGTTATGCATTAGCTGTTTCTAGTATGTGCGATGAAAGTGAGCTTGTTTCATTTGATGAGGCACAAAGTTCAGAAAATTGGATGGCTGCTATGCAAGCAGAATACGATGCTATTATGAAGAATGGTTCATGGTCTTTATGTGACTTGCCCCCTAGCAAGAAGGCCATTGGCACTAAGTGGGTATACAAATTGAAGCGTAAGCCTGATGGCACAGTGGATCGCCATAAGGCTAGGCTTGTTGCAAAAGGTTATGCTCAAGAGAAGGGCATTGATTTCGATGAGACTTTTGCTCCCACATGTCGTATGACCACTGTTTGTAGCATCTGTGCATTAGCAGCTCATAATGGTTGGAATGTACATCAGCTGGACATAAAGACTGCGTTCTTAAATGGAGATTTGCATGAGGAGGTGTATGTATCGCAGCCTCGTGGTTTTGTTCAAAGAGGGCAGGAAAACAAAGTGTGCAGGTTAAAAAAGGCTTTATATGGTTTAAAGCAAGCTCCACGAGCTTGGTATGAAAAAATACATGCATATTTGACTGCACATGGGTTTCAGAATAGTCCAACAGAAAGCACTTTGTATGTTAAACGTGTGGATGGTGTACATCTAATCATTGCTCTCTATGTCGATGACATGCTGCTCACAGGACCAAATGAGAGTCATATTGCTGATTTTAAGGCTGATTTGAATGCCTCTTTTGAGATGTCAGATTTGGGGCATTTGCATCATTATTTGGGGATACAATTTAAGCAGTGTGATGGAGGTATTGCTTTGTGTCAGACAAAGTATATTGAAACATTGTTGCGGAGATTTGGCCTTGAAGACTGCAAGCCTATTGCTACTCCAATGGAGACAGGTTTGAAGTTGAGTCTTCATGATGCTGGAGATCACTTTGATGTCACACTCTATCAGACAGCTGTTGGTTGCCTCATTTATGTATGCATTACGAGGCCAGACATTCAGTTTGCAGTCTCACAGGTGAGCAGATTTATGCATAGCCCAGGCATTAAGCATTGGCAGGCAGTGAAGCGTATCTTTCGCTATTTGAGTGGTACTCGGCATCTTGGGTTGTTTTATCCCAAGGGGGGATCATTGCCACCAGATTTACATGTTTTTTCAGATTCTGACTCGGCTGGTTGTTATGACACACGCGTGTCCACGAGTGGTTTTTGCTTCATGCTTGGAAGCTCATGCATATCATGGTTGAGCAAGAAGCAGCCTACTGTGGCCACTTCTAGTTGTGAAGCTGAGTACAGGGCAGCTTTCACAGCTACGGTTGAGTGTGTGTGGCTCAGACGCCTTATGGCTGATTTGGGTGTTGGGCAGCCATCTGCCACCACCATCTTCACTAACAGTCAGAGCGCATTGGCAGTTGCGCGGAACCCAGTGTTCCATGCTCGTACGAAGCACATTGAGGTGCACTACCATTATGTCAGGGAGAGACTCTCTGCAGGAGAGATCAGTTTGGCTTATGTGCCAACACAGGATAACCTTGCAGACCTTTTCACAAAGGCTCTGCCTCGTGAAAAGTTCGAAGCTTTTCGCAAAGCTTTGGGCTTACTTCCTTTTGTGGATTCGTCCACATAGCTAGACACTTCCCTATACATGAGTGCTAGCTCTTGTTCACCGCATCACTCCAGGGGGGATTTGTTACCATATTATAGTAGTGATGTGTGTGAACACACTTAGGACCGCCGGGGCACTTTTTCCCTCACTAGGAGGTTTTTTCCCCCGTGCATTGTATATACGCCCATTATCTTTTAGGGTTGGTTATCTTTCATTTTTGGCACTCATAATACACTACAGTGTTGTGCTCAAGCTTCCTCATCTTCTTGAAGTTGTGTGTGCATTCCTGCAACCCTAATTCCAACAGTTTCAACTCCATCGAGAGTCTCCACTCTGATGGTACCTTGCGGGGTAATTTCACATACTCTATATGGTCCCTTACCAGCATATTTGAGCTTCGTCTTTTCGTTTTGCACTCCATACATCAGGACTTTATCCCCAACCTTGATGTCCTTGTCCTTTAGATGGCGATCAAACCATTTTTTCCTTCTATCCTTCTCCACAAGGGCATTGTATACAGCCAATTGTCTTTCTTCGTTTAGCCGCTCAAGGATATATAGACGCTCCACTAAGGGATTACCATCCCAACCCTCTTGAGTAGCAACACGAAGACTAGGAATGACAAATTCCCACGGCATGACTGCTTCTTGGCCATATACCATTTTGAATGGTGTGCAATTAATAGCCACTTTGTACGCAGTACGATAGGCCCATAAAGCTGTCGTAAGCTTTAGATCCCAATCCGTGCGATGAGCTTCCACTTTTTTTGTCAAAATAGAGATTAAAGTCTTGTTGGTACTCTCGGCTTGGCCATTCGCTTGCGGATAGTAAGGAGTAGATTTATGATGGGATATCATGAAATTTGTTGTGAGCTCCTTAATCACTTCATTTATAAAATGCGTACCATTGTCGCTCACAAGTTCAAAAGGACAACCGAATCGTGTGATTATATTTTCAAAGAGGAACTTGGCTGTTGTCCTCGCATCTGCCTTACGTGTCGCTTTCGCTTCAGCCCATTTGGTCATATAGTCAGTGGCCACAATAATATAGCGAGATTGTGTGTTTCAGGCCGCTGGGCTAATTGAACCTACAAAGTCTAAACCCCACTTTTCAAATGGTTGGTTTACTTTGATTGGATGTAGGGGCATCTGATCTTTCCGTTGGGGTTTCTTGTATCGTTGGCATTCATCGCAACCCTTCACAAAGAGTGATGCATCTTGGAACATAGTGGGCCACCAATACCCTGATTGTAAGATCTTTCGCGCAGTTAAGTCTCCTGAGAAGTGACCACCGGCTACGCCCATATGTGCCTCTTGTAAAATGTATAGATACTCATCCTCTCGGGCACAACGCCTAAGAACGTCATCCTTTCCTCTTTTATAAAGAGTCCCGGCTATCAGGCAATAGGGTTCGCATTCTTTGATTAGCTTTCGAGCTAGATCTTTACGAAGCTCCTTGGGTGGAAAGCCATTAACCAAAAAGTTAACAATCTTCTCACTCCATTCAGGCATTGTCTCCACCATGAACAGGGAAGTGTCCGGTAAGTCATCATCAACCCCCGTAGGAGCCTCACCATTAGGTATGCGAGACAAATGATCAGCCATAACATGTTTTTTGCCAGGTCTCACAACAACAGTGAAATCAAACTCAAGAAGAATCAATAGCCATCGTGTGATTCTTCCTGTGGAGCATGGTTTGTTTACCAGATACAACAATGCTTGATGATCTACATAGAAAACAAACTTGGTGGCAAGGAGGTAATAACAAAATTTCCTTACTGCATATATCATTGCCAACCCTTCTCGCTCTGTAGTGATGTAGTTCATCTCAGCATCGTTCAACTGGCGACTGGCAAAGCTAATGGGGTAGTCTAGCTTGTGTTCTCCAGGTTGAGTTAAAACACACCCAATAGCAAAGTTTGATGCATCAATATGCACATGGAAGAGTAAATCCCAGTTAGGCATTCTCAAGATTGGAGCACTCGCCAAGGCCTTCTTTAATAGCTCACAGGCACGGTCACATTCTTCGGTCCAAATAAACCCGATGAGAAGCTTGTACAATGGTCGAGCTATCTCGGCAAAGGAGAGAATAAACCTTCGATAATAACCAACGTGGCCCATAAAGCATTGGACTCCCTTGTAGTTGGTGGGTGGGGGTAATTCCAGAATGACCTTGATTTTACTCTCGTCAGTGGAAATCCCATTTTTGGACACTATATGCCCTAAGATAACTCCGTGTTTAACCCAGAATTGGCATTTGAAAGGATTCAAGGAGATGCGATATAATCTACACCTTTCAAATATTTTTCGTAAACACATCAAGTGCTCATCCCAAGAGGAATGAACACAAAGATCGTCTAAGAAAGCTTCACAGAAGTCCCTTAGATATTCCTTAAAGGCCGTGTTTATCAATCGTTGGAATGTTGCAGGTGCATTGGTCAAGCCAAAAGCCATGACGCGAAAGGCAAATACTCCAAACGCCGTGATAAATGCTGTTTTAGCTTGGTCCTCGTCTGCAATTGTGATCTGATTGTAACCCGAGTACCCATCTAAAAAGCTATATGCCTCCTTGCCTGCCACTCTTTCAAGCACATGTTCAGAATATGGCAAGGGGTAATGATCCCTTCTGGTGGCTGCATTAACCTTTTTGAGATCAACGCACACTCTGAGTTTCCCATTCTTCTTTGGCACGATGACTATCGGAGAAACCCATTCTGAGTGCTCAATTGGGTATATGAATCCACATTTTACCAGCTTTTCAATTTCCTCTTGTACAATCTTTGCGTACTTAGGATTCATTGGGTAGGGACGTTGCTGGACTGGTTTAGCAGTGCTAATCATTGGAATCGTGTGTTGCACCACCGAGGGTGGAACACCCTTCATATCATGATATGTCCAAGCAAATATGTCCTTGAATTCTTTAAGAAGCTTCGTAAGTGCAGCTTCTTCCGCCTTGGTGATGTCTTGAGCCATAAAAACTGGTTTAGACTCCTCACCCGGATCTGCTAAGTCTATCTCCTTAACTACCACAGGGCCATCGTAGACACCGCTACTCCCATTGGTAGGCGTTCGTTGGGCTTTTGTGTAGACTACTTTACGTTCCCCTGTGGTGAATGATTTGAAATGCTCGGGTGCGGGGTGTAAGTCTACTGGTTCTTGTTGTGCCAGGCTTTTTTCTTTCAATTCCGCTTCCTTTTGCTGTTGAGCTAACTCTTGGTTTTGTCGTCTTCTTGCAGTACGACTTAGTTTCGGCTTCTCTTCAATTTCTAATTGGGCGACGTCATGAGGTTGCGGAATACACCACATGACACTTTGGAGGTATTGTCCCCAATTATCCGCAATGGCTCCTACATAACTAAGCCATTCTGCAGTGGATCTTTCCTTGTTTATTGCAGTGCGTACATTAGCTCGATAGCGTTGGCGCTTATGTTTCGTTTTCTTCTTACCAAGTTTCTGATTTTTGTTTCTATCAGATTCGGACTGACTTGGTTGATCTTCACTTTCGGATGAACTGCAGGAGGTCACTGTCCTAGGCCTTGAGCACCTTGCTTCCACCTTTGGGTGAATATTTGATTCATTTTCCCCATCAGGCTCAGGGTCAGTTTCTTCTTGAGATTCATACTCAGAATTGCATTGGTCAGAGTCTTCGCTACTTTCAGTGTCGGTGGAGTTTGCCGCTTTCTCGCCATCAGGGGTCAAGTGCATAACACCTATCATGTTTATTGGCACTAACGGTGGCATATTAGCATGTGGATTGGCATGTATCTTGACATTCCCAAGCATATAGATGGCTTAAATGCAAGATTCTTTAGCATCATGTGGCTTTCCTTTTATCTACATGTAAAATCAAGAATTGAGGATGCTGAAAAGAGCAACCTTACAGTTCCAATGTCCAGCCTAAAGAATTTCTAGGGGACATTCAAAATCAAGAAGAAATTCATGATGTAGAAATGGTTGTGGATATAGATCAAGAAGAAATAATGAGCAGGGATTTTGATGATGTAGATTTTAAAGCAAGTTTAATTATTCTAGAAGAAAAGGATGTTTCTATAGAGGATTGAGAGAAGGAGATCCTTCTCCCATGCCTACCATCCTTCCCACTCTAAAGGAGGACAATCAAAGTTTTGTACTACTAACAAATATAAGGGAGGATTATTGTATTGGTTTAATTGTAGATGGATGTCACGCACGTTTCATCAAATTTTTTTAGATAATTGCCACTAATGAACTTTGAGTGCTTGATACAGAAGCAACTGGTGACAATTTCATCGGTGTACCTAAGGCTATAGAAATGTGCATAAGAAAATTTGAAGAAAAAGAAGACACTCTTTCCATAGAGGAAGAGTTTTTCAGCTATTCAAGAGAGCATGGGAATCTCTAATATTGGAAGGGAGAAACCAACGATTCCATGCTCAAAAGAAGAGATGACTCCATAAAGTTCAATTGACTTGCTGGAGGATAGGCCACTTGTTGACGATGAGAACAAAAACGTATTTATAAGAATAAATACACAACATTTTTTTAAGATTTTTATTGTTGTAAAGTAATTTTTTTGTTTGTTTATAGCTTGAGATAAGAGATGAAGATGGATTCCTCGGTCCAAGTGGAGGTAAATGAATTTTTGTTGGGCAGAGACTTGGCCCTTAGCCACTATATTTCAAGGATACCTCCACGCGTGCTAATTATTTACCACTCAAAATATTCAGATGATCCACGCATTCCATTGATGGTCTTAAAGGTTCTGTTAGCATATTTAGGATATGGAAGGATACAACACAATGCAAAAAAGATAATGTTGATAGAGAAGGAGGAAGCTATATGTATTTGTGGATATGAACCAGGGTTGTGGGCATCAAGGGCAGGGTGTTTTTTGTGTTATGCGGCATATGCAAAGGCATTTCCTGATTTGAATACCCATGATCTTGGAGGCTATCAATGCCAAACGCTATCAAGGTACAAATGCAAACTACCCAAAGAAGACGAGGCTAAATAGTTATCCAAAGACGAGGGTAAACAGCTACCCAAAGAAAGCCCCAAAAAGAAGGGGAGTCTCTTTGAGAAAGACAAATAGTTGAAGCAAAAAATAAGAAGACTTTTTTAAAAGTCTTTTCCTACTTATATTGAGAATAATTTTTATTACAATTTGCATCACTTTGACTTTTTCTCCTTCTCAATCACCATCATGCATAAAGATACACTTTATTAGCATGATGAGTGTTTATAATATATTGATGTTAATAACAATGATTGTTCATGTGTTGTTTAAACTAACCCAATTTTTAAGAATTTCATTGTATCGTTGCATTTGCCTTCGGTACAATGTGTTGAAAATCTCTTGTAGTGCATTTGGTTTTTCACCATGTTGAGTTGTAAAAACATAGTTGATACTTTTGGCATAGTGTGATTTTTCCATGCCTAAAGTATTCCATGTAGCAAGAGGCCCTTGGTTCTCTATAAAGTATGGGCCATGTACAAACAAAATATGCTTCACATATAAAAAAATCATATTAATAATCATTTTATATCATATTAATTAGTCAATGTATGAATTACATGAAGCAAAAACTCTTACTAGGTAGAAGGTTACGTCCTTGTTCCCCCAAGCAGCTATAATTGTTTCCACAAGCGTCTTGATTGCTATTTCAAACTAACTTGTGTAATCGCCTTGATTGCTATTTCAAACTAACTTGTGTAATCACCTTCAGTTGTTTGCTTATGTAAGAGTTTTATAAAATTATTAAGCTCTATCCAGACCCTCATACAAAGCTTTGTCTTCCTTAGATCACTAGCTTGGTTAGTTGTGTGCTCACATAGAGATTTCCAACATTCCCATATTGTTCCAACTTGTTTGTTTTCATAGTTTGATAAGAACCTTCTAGCTTTGGCTCCTCCCATTAACACATTTGACATAACATCACCAATGGTACTTGATTTCTTGCCATCCTTTTTAAGTTGCACATGTCCACTACGAAAGCCCATGTTAGAGAGTAAAATCTCACATTGATCTAAACATGCATCTGATAGCTCTGATGGCAAAATGGAATTAGCATAGTCAAGATGAAGCTTTAATAGCTTATCTTGTTCTCTAATTTTTGCATGTGAAGTACAAATGTGAACTCTCTCTAGCTTTATAGGAAGTATGGAATGCCAATTGGGATCCTTAGGCACAATACATGGTTCACCCTTGAATTCGGCTATTTTTGTTGACTTTCCCTCTTCATCTTTGTTTTTCCTTTAGCCTTGGTCTAGTATTTATCACCAATTACTTGCTTTATCTTGTCTCTAGATGGAGGTTTCATACAATCCATTGTAGGGTTGTACCAATCCAGACTATTCATTCCTGCCATGCAATAGAGACATGGGTTTGCACATCTAGGACCACCACAGACCCCGTACATGCAATACAATGCTTTCAAGTCAGCACTCATGTCCCACGCAAATGTAAAGTTTCTTACCCCATCCACCACAAGCATCTCTCCTTTATTATGAGTATCAATCACACTTGGAATTTCTGTGTGCCAAAACAACCATTTGAGAGTATCATGACTCTCATATGGCACTGTAGCAGCTGCCCCTATGTACCATAGCTCCATCTCTAACTGTGCATTATGTAATGGCTGGTCTTCCTTACCTTGGGCATAGTTTAAAGATTTGTTCATACTGATTCTTTCCATTTTTTTAATGTTTGAGAATTTGTGCCTCATCAAGCTTGATAACAAAAATAAGACTACCCTCACAGTCTTTTATTGTTTAATGATAGAACTTCACCATGGCTGATGGGACCCTTCTAACGTCTGTAAATTATGTTATTATACATGCCGTTCTTGAATATTAATTTATTTATTTTTTGGCTTTTCTATAATCATTACACCGTCAACGTGTTTGTATTCACCTATGAACCCTGGAATAGCCAAATTTTATTGGTGCCGTGCCATTGTTATGGTATGTAGTCGGGGTAAGCCGAACACACAAAGATGATGAGCCTTCATACCTTGGATGAGTAGCTTTGATATGGCTCTTTATCCCTTTCTGCTTATTGAAACCTTGTCACATGCCTCGACCACCTCATCAGGCTAGACCAAGTCACGAAAGTCATTGCAAACTTCCTTGACTACCTTCCTTTGAAGCATTGCACACTACGAGAGCTTGAACATTTCAATCATGTCATAAGACTTGATCATAAAAATTCTATCTATAGGATTATCAAAGCAGAAACCTCCCTCACTATTCATGTAGCTTTGAGCAAGCTGCATCCATTTCTTCTTAGCACCCCCATGTGTGGCTAGGCATGTAACACTTTTAAATTGTCTAGATCTCACTCTTAACCCAAAAGGAGTGCTTTTTTTTAGTTGGGTTTTGGAGTGCATGTTCCTCCAATTTTTGGTTAGTTTGTCTAAGCTTTGTTACCTCTTCCTAAGGTGACTGAAGTAGCCTTTCCAACTCATTTACATGTTGAGTTTGTGAGATCACGAGGTCTTCTAGTCCTTACATAGATTGCTTGTACACACCAAGCATAGTTTCAGCCATATTTGTGTGTTAATAATGGAAAATAGTAGCTTGATTATTCAATCTTGAGAAATATCCAAATCTACCATCCCCAATGAATCGAACACGATCATGCAAAGTGCTAAATGATCGAGGCTTGCGAGTTGATGGGTCAAGCGGGTAAAAACCTCCTTTAACCCACAAATCTACATGCTTCTTTCCTTCTGCACACGTAGCCTTTGAGCTTCAGCCTCATCATGTAGAGCTTTGTTCTCCACGTGTAATATTAATCTTTGTCAAGTACCAAGTTGATAATGGGTGGTTGCAAGATAAGGTTCACCACTTTTGATAGTTGGGCACCCTGAAAGTAGCCTAAAAATAGGCATCTTCCCAACTTAAAGGTCCAATCTCTCGTAGTTATGTTTGGAATTTAGTGGCATGGTGTCTGGGGCACATTATACATATAGTGGGTGTTCAAATGGCACCCCCTAATCAAAAATCCAGTTTATTTTAGTGATTGTTTCATTGCACAGAAGTTTTGGCATTTGCATTTTTCAACTTTCTTTACTGCAGTGTATGTATCACACATACAATGCTTAGTACTTCTGCATCCCAAGTCCAATGATCATCCCAATTCAAACATGAATGTAACACATTGCATAGAGCTAACTTGATGTATTGGGAATTTTATGGCTATTTAGCTAGTTTTTTGTTACTTTGTAAAGTAACATGTGAATTTCTATCCCAGATCTTGGCAAATGTGAAGCTCATCATTGAAAATCTAAAGTTAGACAAATATGTCTAGAATGTGGCCATATTGTCAAATTGCATTTTAACGTTTGAATTTCTTCCAATCTTCTATAGAAAATTCACTTGGTCTCTGAGAGGGCCTGTATAAGTTTAAAATAATTTAATTATATAAATTTTATATGACCCTCATCGTACTTCAATTTCTTGTGGATCAAAGTAATTTTCATGATAATTTTAACAAAAAAATAATGGATTGAATTTAAGTAAGGGAAGCCCATTTTCACGGCCTAGGCTTGGCTATGGCGATGCATGGCCATGGCAAGACATAGCCAAGCTTAGGTCATAGCAAAACAAGGGCCTGGCCTTGGCTATGGCGATGCATGGCCGTGGGAAGGAATAGCCAAGTCTAGCCAATCACCGAGTATCTACATTCCTATCTCCCCACCTCCCATCTTGGGGTCTCTTGTATGCAAGGAAAAAAGAGAAAAAACAACATAAGCAACAAGGGTTTATGGTCCATACCAGAAAATGAAAGGGATTGTGTGAAGAACTTGACCTGCAAATACACACAACACAAGCAAACAAACAAAGAGAAAATCTGACCATAATAGAGCTGGGGAAGGCAAAGGAAATAAAGGCAATGCACGTTGACACTATTACCTTGAGTAGTGAGAGAAGAAGAAGAAATAAACCTGCAAAACAAAACAAAAACACAACAACATACAAATACACACACACAAATTAGTAAATCCATGGCAACAAGGAAGGAAGGAAGCATGAAAAACAAACGCCAAGGGTGAGGAGTCTTCACCTATTTCTCCAACCAAAATTCTCAACAAAAGAGTAATAATAGTCGCGGTGGCATTCTGTAATTTTTTAGGCAGCACCGGTATAGACGTCGGTATGTACGTTGATAATTAATTAAATGTATCAGGTGACTATACTAGTGCTTGTACCGATGCAGATACCAACTCCCATAATTTTTTACAAACTTTGAATTTTAATATTTTCCTTTTGGTTTGCCATGCCCGACATTTCAAATTTCACTGATGACTGACAAATTTGGTCTTCCCCTATATACGACACCCCCATTATCCCAAAATAAAAACATCCCTATGTGAAGGTATGCATGTGTGAAGAAATCACAAGAGACAAAGGAGATCAAAGAGAGAGAGGAAGTAGGCAATGGTCAAGTTCTATTATGATAGCATGAGATTACAATGGATTGAAGTAGCCAGTAGATGGGTGAAAGTACATGTATGCTAGGATTAAATTGCATAGAAGTGGGAGAGATGCCTTTTATATAGGGAGCCAAGAGCTAGCTGACTGTCACCACCATGAAGCTGGATGAGAGCCCATAATTACTATAAATCATGAGAAAAATACATGTGTCCGATAAAAGAGCCAGATCCCACACACTGAGATGCACAAAATTCTAACACCCCCTTTGCATCTCAGAGTCTGCAAAACTTGGAAGAAGAAAACTGATGAAGAAAATGCAAACACGGACACCCCATATTAAATACAAACCCCATGCAGAAAATTCTAACACCCCCTTTGCATCTCAGAGTCTGCAAAACTTGGAAGAAGAAAACTGATGAAAAAAATACAAACACGGACACCCCATACTGAATACACCGTAGAAGATACACCTACAAACCTATCTTTTCAAAAAACAAATGCCACCCTAAATAGCAAAGAAATCTTCTTGGCTCTAAATTCCCACATTAGTATGCACTAAACTCCATTCACCCCAACAATGGACATTGAACACATCACGTCCCAGAACCTTGAACAATGAACTTGGAACATATTTAGATCATAGCTTCTACTACACCAAGCAATAGATCTGGAACACAACCTATCCATAGCTATCAAAATTGACATTTACCTGCCATATTTTTTAAATATATTTAGGCCTTGAACCCTAACAAAAGGCCAAAAGAAAATTCGATCTCGTCACATGGGCAAACATAATGAAAAACTGACGATCCAAAGAAAGTCAGAAGATGAAACAAGTTCTAGTACGTCACTTAGTGAGGATGAAATAAGTTCTGATTTGTCACTCAGTGCACCTCATAGGTCAATCAAGAAACTAGAAACCACCCAACCACCCCAAATGGAAAATCATGATCATATGACATATGCGGAACTCAAAAGGCAAGCTCAGGAGAGCATGCTTAGCTTGGTTGAATGTCTTGCAGGATCACCGGTTGTGATTGAGCCTCATAATGCCAATCTTAAAAAAGCAACCAAAATACAAAGCCTGGAGGAGTACCACTTCCCCTTTCAAGAGGAAGACATACTCTCTACAGAAGAGTCATTTGAGATAGATTGCACGAATTATGTGCTTGAGAAAGCACATGAGGAATTTGATAATTCTCGTACAAAATTAAAGCAGTCTCTCAAAACCTCAATTGGAGGAATGCTCTTCGCTCATGGTGAAGCCAGCATAACGTCAGCACTTGCACCTTTAAGGGCTCAACATGAGTTATATCAAGACATAAAGAACTCCATAGAGTAGGACTATGAGGATTCACAAGTTTCCAAACATACCTCATTAAGAATTGTCAGAGGGCCAAGTGTGCCGATGTACTCTTGAAAAAGCTAAGAGCCAAAAAGAGGATGAAAGTGAATGGGAATATGAAATAGAAACAAGATCTGAAGTTAAAACAAAAACCAAAACATCCATGGTTCCTTTGGAAGATTCTATCATGGTATGGTTGGATTTTCCTACAGGCAATGTTGTTAAGCGCGTAAACACGCATTTATTAGCCCTTGCGCTAGTCATAACATCATGACAATAGATACTTGGGTGTCATTGGGACAACCTAAGCTCATTCTTACAGACAATAGTCTTGCAAGAGGAGCCAATGAAGAAAACGTTGAAGTTCCAAGTTACTTTAGCGACACTTCTCAAACAACCGGTGGAGATATGGAATTTATATTCCATGTTACCCTAGATTCCCTTGAGTATGATGTCATCTTTGGTGGAACTTGGATAGGTGAATTGTTATATTCAAAAGATGAATCCATGCAAACAGTCACCTTAAACACTCCTACCCCTAGCAGACATTGTACAATTGCTTTTACGGGAGAATGAGACCATAGAGGAGCTAGAACTTCCAGCATATCTTACTAAAAAGATCCCTAAGATTCTGGTTGGATTGAAAATTTTAAATAAAATCACCACAACTCAAGAACAACTTTATCCAACATGAGAACACAATCTCATGACTCTCGAGCTATGGGATTTGTTAGGTCAACCAACACTCATGGTGGCACATCCTAAAAGAATTCCCTTTACACAAGACTTAAAGATGCCATTTTTGGGGTATTTTGAACATACAATGTATATTGAAACTAACCCCCTTACTTGTAAGTTTTTTATGGTTGAGTATGTGTTGGAAGTAGATTTAATCTTGGGGCATAAATGGACTATTACCTTCCAAGCACCATTGTGATTTGTTAGTGATAGAGTCATCATGATGGTGAATGAAAAAAAGTTGACAATACCATACTGCAAGGAAGAGGATCCAACTTTAATGGACTTCTATGATGCTGAATGCAAAAAGTTACAAATCTCTTCCACATAAGCCCCTCTACACAATGACCTCCCATTTGTGACAACGATCGACTATGATAAAGCATCTACTCCTTCAACCCCATCCTTACCAAACGAAGTTCAATGCCAAAACCTCGCAATCAACAACCATTCCTAAAGAAGTTCACCCCACACAACCATCTATCTCTAACAAGGAACTCAAAGGAAAAGCCTTGGAGCCCACGTCTCTTCATCGACAAACCTCAGCAAAGGAGAGAACCATAGCCGCACCATATGAGACTCTAGCCTCATCATCGTCAACAATTCCCATGAGTCTCAAACATGTAGCCTCCGCACCAACCAAAGTCAAGGAGGGCCCTGTTAAAACTCTAAGATCTCTCTAGATAATTGTTATGCATAAACATGCATTAATCAGGCATAATCTCATCCACCCAACCACCCCCGAGCCTAAGGGATGCACACATGAATTATAAATGAAATACATCATACCTCTACCTTGATGTCACATACCATCAAGAGGTATAACTCCAATCCAATAGCATGTAGCTATAGTGTGAAATGGTAGGTGAGTAGATATGGACCTCTACACAAGAGAGACCATAGCCTAAGCCTCCAAGCCTCCAAGCCTCCCTTGAGTGTGCCCCATGCCCCTATTATATAGGAGGGCCCTCAAGTGACTCTTGACTCTCCATTTCCCATGTGTGACCCTTGGATGCCTGACCCTAACCTTAACCCTTAGGGTTAGTCCTAACCCATGTTCCACTAGAGCTTGTTCCCATGCTCCCATGCTCACAAGCCTAATGAGGGTTAGCCTCCTAGTATATGCACACATAATGTGCATATAACATACTTCCCCTCTCTCAAAACATTGCACTCTTGCAATGAAAAGAAGAAGAACTGCACTGAATAGTATCAACCGACTCCCCAAGTCGAATCCTCTATTTCCCTATCTTTCCATCTAAATTCAACCTCAGGGAGGATTAGTCAACTACGAAGTTTCCTTTCCTTGAATTTAAGTACCTTATCAGGTTCATGTGGAACATAGGATAAATCTTCGACTTCAACGAGTTCTTGAGGAGTAACTATGTTATCCTCACCTCCCAGTTTCCCTTTCAATCTATTGATATGAAAGATTGGATGAACTCTAACATGTGGAGGTAGTTTAAGTTCATACGCAACCGTGCCAATCTGATGTATAAATCGAAATAGACCACAATATCTAGGAGATAAATGCAAACAAAGTCTCAGAATCTTTAGGAACATTAAAATAAACCAACGCTCCTAGCTCAAAAGACAAAGATGAGCGTCCCCTATCAGCATAAAACCGTGCCCTATCTTGAGCACTCCTGATAGAATCTCGAGCTTCGATAAGCATTTCCTACATATCACGCAAGAAATCCCTCGATGCATCAAGCTCGATGTCCTTAGTTAAGACTGACATCAATAGGTGCCCTGGGTTGATACCCATACATAAGCATGAACGGACTAAAACCAATAGCCGTATGTTTAAAACTGTTATAGGCGAATTCCATCATTGGAAGATATTAAAACTGTTTAAAACTGTTATAGGCGAATTCCATCATTGGAAGATATTATTCCCAATATGATGATTTTCTAGAGACATATGCACGAAGCATATACTACTCTACAATCTAATTCATATGCTATGTTTGCCCATCAGACTCTGTGGGTGGATGATCATAGCAATTCACATTCAAAGTAACTTCCTCGTTGTAAACCATTCGAAATAAAGTAGGAAAACCTGGCATTATAACAACAGAAACCAGGGATTCATCGTCGGTGCCCCGACATACCCACATGTGCATATGGAATAATCGATGTCCGGAGTTACCCATATCAATGTAGAGAGTCAGTAGCATCTCGATGAGTCATGTCCATCCGTAAAAAATCAGGTTGACTATGTAAATCACCTAAAGTACAAAACTAGAGAAAGAAACACCAACAAAGGAAGAATCCAAATTTCCTTATCCGAACGGCGAACACAACAAGATAAACTTGTTTGAACTTTAAAGAAAGAGATTTCAATAAGTGAATATGCCGACAAAATTTTTCTCATCAAAACATGCAGGCTATAGATAAAAGAAGTTTATCTAGAGAATGCCCACACTTTAACTTCTAGTGAATTTAGAAAATGAGATTATCTTTGAATGTTGAGGTCAACATGCTAAGTGATGTAAGCAAAGCAACAATCTTGAGCCCAAATTATCCCATAAGATAATATATGTGAGGGATCACTAGCGTCCCATACCACCCATACCACCATGATACCACCCATACATACCTTAACAATTTGAAAACTCCCTAGTATGCCGTCTAGGAAAATATGAATAAAATCCTGTATAAAAGGAATAAAATGGCCTTATCCCAGACTTTCACATATACTAAAATCTGTCTCTATATTCCTGAGACCACATCAAGGAATAACTCTTTTTGAGTGTATCATTAGAAAAGAAATTGAATTATTGGTGCCTTTCTAATGATAACTACCCAATAAACTCAATAAAGTTAGGGTAGAAAAAATAACTCACCTAGATACATAAACAACTAGGTATCCGAGTTGGAATATGTATAAGCGTACAAGAAATATACTCTAAAATTATGTGCAAAAAAATGAAGGCAAATGCTACCTTCAAAGCACATGATATTATCCAAAAGATCAAAAAGATCCTTATAAAGCCATGGATAAAAGCATAGAAGCTCCTAGAATCCATAAAAACCATAGTTGATCATAACAATCAATGCATGCCATCTAATGGTCATTAATCATGCCAAAAGAAGCATTAAAATTAGTGGCCAACTCATCAATCCAGAGTATATGAATGTGGTGTCGTTCAAGCAAAACTCCAAAGTAAGCAAGTTAAACACATGTTTGTAGCACTCAATAAAAAACCCCTAGACACAAGTAATCTAGGCAGAACCTGATGAGTCCATATAAACATTAGGGCCAATTTGGATGAAAAAAGGGCTGTTTAGGGTTTCTCTATTCTTGATCTAAGGGTCAAGGAGGAGCCACGTGTCAAGAAGTATGGCATTTTTGTACACGTGTCAAGATCTCCTTCACTTACTTTTGGAACGTTTTGCACTATTTTAGCCATAACTTTTACATATGAACTCCAAATTTAGCGCTCAAATGGTCCACAGGTGGCGCTTGATGAGCTCTATCCAATGAGTACCCATGTTGAATAGTTTTGGTAAGATCTTCATGGTCTTTTTTAAGTTGCCCCTTTTTAGATCCTTAGACAGCCCTTTTCTTGTCCAAATTGGCCCTAATGACTTGGAAAACATCCAATAAAATCCACCAGAATAAATCGATCAACTGACCCATGATAGAATTTGTCTTAGGCTTAAGAAATTAAGCACAAACCACACTTAAACAAGTGCAAAATAAATTATCATGGGAAAGTGTCAAAGGTGAAACACACTTTGAACGCAAATTATAGCCATCAAAAGAAATTAAGGAATATGTCCAAAAAGAATGGCTAAATAAAGGTAAAAAACCATGAAAACATCATTTAGAATTAATCCAAACAGAAAATATCCATTGATACGAGGTATAATCGTATTAATAATATGTGAATAACCTGCATCTATCTAATGTCAGCACGTGAAAACATACTTCAACATTACTCGAAAACATACTTCAACATTACTCGAAAATATTAAATTCTCGAGCAAAAGAATTATCATGATTTTTTCCTAATTTTTTCTAATTTTCTAGGGCCTCAAAATATAATAATTTTGAATTCCACCAAACCTATCTTATAGCATTCCAAACCTATATTTTCTATAAAAAAAATTAGCAATTTAATTTGCCAAAATACCATTGATATTTTATAAATACCAAATCTTAGGATTTTAAAAAAAATTTCTAGAGTATTCCTAATTTCTCCTGAGAATCCCATCGTTCACGAAATTTCCAATTCCACCTGACAATTCTCAAATCCATTGAAAATTTTCAATTTAAATGGATTTTTTAAATTTTTGGGTCTTTTTGAATGGTCACAGGTGCTCAAATGGACACACCACATGGCAAAACACCAACCCCACATTTTCCTGAAATTTAAAATAACCTTTGTCTAATTTTCCACTCATTTTTAAGAATTTTTTTAAATTTTAAATTACCCCGAACGCATTGAGAATACGAACAGTCAAAAAAATTTGGAATTCCAACGGTTTTCCCAGAATACGGAAAGCCAAAATTTTCAGGAAAATGAAAAGACAAAAAAAAATAGAATGTGAAAGGTCAAAAGTTTCCGGAATACGGAAGGTCAAAAGTTTTTCCGGAATTCGGAAAGCCAAAAGGTTTCGGGAAAGTGGAAGGCCAAACTTTTCCAGAAGATGAAAAGCCAAAAAATTTTAAGAGAAAAAAAAATTCGGAAATTTCTAGAGATTTTTTCCTCAAATCCCATAATTTCTCAAAATTTTCAGGCTTTTTTCAAGCTTTTTTTTAAATAAAAAACTCATTTAGAAAAATAAAAAAAACAATATTAATAAGCTTTAATATAAAGCTTATATAATTTTTATATGGGGCGAGTGGCGATTTTTTTCATCGCATGCAGCGAAACCCCCCCCCCCACACCCCTCGGTCTGCGCGCAAAATTTTGAGAGAGGGAGAGAGTAAGAAAACTCTCTCCTCTCCTTCTTCTCCCCTCTTTCCTCTCCTTCTTCTCCCTTCCATTCTCTCTTCTCTCTCTGTTAACAAAGAAGTTAATTTTTTGATTAATTTTGTTAATCATAATTAACTCTTAATTATGATTAATATTAATAAAAAATGATTTTTTAAGAGGTGGTTTATAAATGCGAGAGAAAATAAAAGAAAATTCAGAATTGAGAGACAAAGAGGGTCCCACACACATGGGAGATCATTCCATGCATCAGCATGCTACCCCCTGAATTTCAGTAGAAAATTGACAGAAATTTGATCGCATACCCGCAAAAATGTATAAAAATATATTTTTAACCATAAAAATGCTCAAAAATTTCCTTTAAAATTAAGAAAAAATTCTAGAAATTTAGGGAATCCATTCTACCAAAAATATCCATAGTAAAATATGTGGTATTTTTGTAAAAATTTACGTTAATGCTTATTTTAAACCATAAAAAATAGGAAAAAATAGCATTAAACTCACGGAATTCCCCGCAACGTCAATTCGTCCATTGAATTGTAGTAACACATGTTCCAATCACCATATCAATGATCACGTGCAAATCATCAACACAAATCAACAAAATAACATTTTTATTAGTAAATACTAAAATTTACTTCAAAAAAAATCAACAACAATTAACTGGAGATTGCTCTGATATCACTATTAAAACCCTCAAATCTCTCTAGATAATTATTATGCATAAACATGCATTAATCAAGCATAATCTCATCCACCCAACCACCCCTGAGCCCAAGGGATGCACACATGAATTATAAATGAAATACATCATACCTCTACCTTGATGTCCCATACCATCAAGAGGTATAACTCCAATCCAATATCATGTAGCTATAGTGTGAAATGGTAGGTGAGTAGATATGGACCTCTACACAAGAGACCATAGCCTAAGCCTCCAAGCCTCCCTTGAGTGTGCCTCATGCCCCTATTATATAGGAGGGCCCTCAAGTGACTCTTGACTCTCCATTTTCCATGTGTGACCCTTGGATGCCAGACCCTAACCTTAACCCTTAAGGTTAGTCCTAACCCATGCTCCAATAGAGCTTGTTCCCATGCTCCCATGCTCACAAGCCTAATGAGGGTTAGCCTCCTAGTATATGCACACATAATATGTATATAACAGGCTCCAAACCTTCCACATCAACCCAAAAGAAAACTCCAACAAGACAACCACAATCAAGGTATCTTAATAGTATCAAGATGTGGGTGGAGAAGCAACTACTTGTAGCTCAAGGCTGCTATAAAGGTGCCAATCAAATTTGGGTGCCTCGACAGTCAAAGCCTATTTTTCAATATCGCATCACTCAGAGGCCAAGGAAAAAGAAAAGTACTCCACAACACTGCCCACAAAAGCCTATGCCAGTTCCTCAACAAAGAAATTCACCAAGTCAACAAGTGTGGGTACCAATAAAACTACTGCAAGCACAAGAGTACTACCAAAGAGATACCAAAGCTTAGATTCCCAAGCACATCACAAAGTCCCCTAAGCTTGGATTCCCAAGCACATCACAAAGTCCCCTAAGCTTGCACAAAGAAGGAAGCCTCAACACCAAGCACATCCGCCACCTATTTATAATGTTCATCAAATATGGGTGCTTGTGCATGTGCTTCAACAACAAGGATACTATGATGGTAATTCCATCATATGGCCAAAATTGAACAATGTGAAGAAAGCCTCACCACCGACTTCAACCCCAATAGCTTCACCTAAAGTTCGACAAGAATGGAGGCCCAAGCAACAACAAGCAAATCACTCAACCGCTCTCATGCATTCAGCACACCAACACAAGAGCTTGTGTGTTCAAGAAAACAACCAACAGTCTTACCTGCTCCCTCGACAACATTTGAGCAACAAATTCAAGAATCAATATCCACATTTGCAACAACGGAGACCTATGAGCACATCAAGGACAAAATAACAATGCTCTTGTCACCCCTCTAGATGTGAGAAATAAGTGCACAAGAACCTGTTGCTCGCAAGTCATGCCCTACATGACCCATAAAATCAATTAAAATAAAAAAACCATTGAGGTCAAAACCTACCATTTCACGGGGTCAAAACCTGCAACTTCACGGAATTCCATCTCACGGAATTACACTTCACGGAATTCCTTTTCACGGAATTACCTCTCACGAAATTCCAGTTCATGGCCTGCACTTTCACGAAAACACCATTTCACGGGATTAACTTTCACGGGTTTAGGCCATTTCACAGAATATTCCTTCACATCCAAAAACCTACAATCTCACAGGATTAGACTGTTTCACGGAATACACCTTCACGACCAAAAAACGTGCAATCTCACGAGTTCAGGTTTCTCACGAATTACAGTCTCACGGCTTAAGAACCTACACTTTCACGATTTAAGCCTCATCACGGATTAAGCCATCTCACGCATTAACACTTTCCCAATGATCTTCAATATCCATTATATATTTGTTAAGCTTATTGGTTACTATTCTTTTGGCTAAATTAATGTAGCACCTGCTCCATGAGTGCATATCCAAACTCATGCATAGGAGAACATTTGCACCAAAAAGCCTCACCATCGACAACTTCCAGGTACATCTTTGGATGGGGGAGCCATGGTGGGAGAAATCTTGGTCGATGGTACAACCCATTGCTTGGAATTTTCCTTCAAATTACAAACCTCTCTAAACCAAGTGAAGCAATGGCTAAAGAACGATCAGTCTCAGAGGTGTCATTTCCTGAATTCTATGCAGCCTTGCTTAAAAGCTTCCAATCAGCATCTCTAAGAGAAGATGAGCTCCTTCAAAACCAAACATCCTACAAGTGAGGAACGAAATGCCTTTTGTTGAGCGCAATCACTATGACCATCCCAATTCCCATTGTGCATACAAGGCACCTATTTTTATATACTGTATATATTGTAAAACCTTTGGTCATGATACCAAAAAGTGTCACACTTCATCCACAATTGACTCAAAACCTTTATCTCCCGTGCACCAAACAGAAACAACCCAAAGGGTAGAAACTGCTCATGAATCAGTTAATCAAACACTCCAATGTTTCTATTGTTGTGGACCTCACAAGGTGGAAGACTACACAGTTTGGAATACTTCCATGCCCATAGTCACTGACGCTTTGTGACCCATGTGTGAACGATGTGGCATTGATCACATGTTCCAAGATTGCCCAAGGTGAGTTGCTTCAATGCAACTTGTCTCACAAAATACAACTCTTAACATCTTAAGTGTACAAAATGAGCAATTATCCATGGTACCCTTGAATAAAAGAATGCAAAAGAAAATACCTCAACATGGGTAGAAGAACATGCTTTAAAGCAGAACCCAAAAGAAAAAGCAAAACCTTCTAAACCCAAAAAAACGAGGGACAACAAACTATTAAAACCAAGGTTGAATTAAAGGATAGGGAAAAGGAGCCTATGGAGGACACAAACCCAGAAGAGCCAAAGGCTACAAATGATGTTGAAGCATCCACCTCTCAAAGGCCACCACACAAACCACAAAACCCATATGTGCGACCCTGGGAGCCCTAGATGAGTCACTAGAAGTATCTGAATATATCCTATTTCCTATCTTTTCCCTTCTGCTGGGATGAGGACTTGCCCTTGCCCTTGTTCTTCTTTTTGTAGACAATCAATCCTTAGACAAATGTCTTTTCTTACCACATGAGTAGCAATGACTACAATTCTTCTTCTGCACTAAAGTTAAGGCATGATTTGAATCAAGAGATAAAATCTTTAACTTATCCTGTGTCATGGGACTAATTACTCTTCCAGTAGGATGGAGCTTAGGTCATCAAAATTTAAATGATTGGTAGTGACATGGCATTGAAAAGCTCTGGCAAGACCATATGTGTCCCATCAAGCTTGTCCTCCTTTGTCATACATGGGGAGCCACCACTACTGCAGGAAAACTATTTGCAATCCTTAAATCTCAACACTCCAAGACTTTCCTCAAGCAGATCCAACAGATAAGAGCACAAGGACCAATCAATAGATCCTCAAAAAACTGAGGAAAGAAGGGGCTAGACAGTAGCAAAACAGTCCACGTAACTTCTCTAGAAAACACCCAATCAGAAGGGAGGAAATCTGGGGAAGAGGAGGAACTATCAAAGCCACTTGTCAAGCTACACCACAAGTTAAAACATCACCTTTCACTGCTATTCAAACTGTAAAAACAGACCACCAATCACCAATGTAGCCCCTCTATATAGATTGCAACTGGACTCCATGAGAAAACATAGGGCAGGTGCACTAGAAGAGAAAAATGCAGATGAAGAAGGGGCGATTTATCAAAAAAACATAGCCCAAAGAAGCAAAAAACCCAGTCCACCAAGGTTTCACCATGATGCCTTGTAGATGATGCAGGGACACGAGCACCACAAAATGAAAATGTTGATTAGAAGAGGGTGTAGGAGAAGAAAATGTGGGCACTGATGAAAAAACACAATAGCACTTCGAGAGCACTTCTTGCTCCAAGAAAATGCAGATATAGGAAAGGGGTCGCCTAGAGGTGGAAATCCAAGACCTAGATGTTTGATACCATGTGAAAGTATGAACATGCAAAAGTGATCAGAAGACACAAAGGAGAGAGAGTCAGAGAGAGAGAGACAGAGACGGGAAGTAGGCAATGATCAAGTTTTATTATCATACAAGGGATTGAGCATACAAGGGATTGAGCATCAAGTACATATGCGATAGGATTAGATTGCATCAAAAAGTGGGAGAGAGGCCCTTTATATAGGAAGGCCACGATTGCCACCATAAAGCTGGCCGACATCCCACAACTAGCATAAATCATGACAAAAATATGTGTCCCAATAAAGAGCCAAATCCCACACACTGAGATGCACAAAATTCTAACAATATGTGACCTAGAACTATGGAGCACTAGCCTTGCATGGATTGGTTGCCTCCACCAAAATGGGTGTGATTGTGATCTTAAAACCCTCTAAATGACTATTGGATGACTATCGAGTTGCATCTAGAGAGGTGGGGGATTCTTACTAGATCCATATAACTAACAAAAAGGCATAGGTATGTCATTAACAATATTTCCTTATCTTGTTTTCATTGCAAAGTTGTATCTTAGAAATCTAGTGAATTAGCAGGACAAAATTAGGTCACCCCCAAGCTTGTAGATCATAAATACTTCTTTTGGTAGTAAAATACCCATCCAAGGGGGGAGGATCGGGTGGGGGAGGGGGAAAGGGGGATTATTTTGGCAACTATTGTACTCATAGTTCCATTTCTTTGCATTTGATGCAAACACTCTAGTTACCCATGGTGGCAAGTTCTCATGACTTTCTACGAAGAGGAAATGTACAGGTTGAAGGTGTGTTTCTCTTACTTGTCTCATCTATGTTGCTCAAAGTATGGTCTCTTGCCTATCTCTTACCCAATGCAAAAATCAAGCTCACAAATCTATGGTTCTGTGAGATCCCAATTATAGAAATCAAACTCACATATCTATGGTGCTCGTATCTATGCTCAGTATCAAAGTGCTAACTTAATCAAATCTCTACATATAAATGCTATATCAAAGTTCCAAAAATAGATTTCATATGCTCAGTACTAACTAAACTGCCCACATTTCTATTTGTAAAGTAATAACTATATGCTTAGTACTAAAGTGCTGAAATTTTTATTTGTAAAGTACTATATCAAAGTTCCAAAAATAGATCTCATAATGCTGCATACTAACTAAAGTGCTCAAATTTCTATTTGTAAAGTACTATATATCAGAATCCTCTCACTTCCAAAGTGCTCCAATCAAAGTTCCAAATATGCTCGATACCTACTTCATAAAATTTTCATTTCCAAGGGGCACCGTTTTTTGGCTCTTGTAATTTTTGGAGAGAAGTGTGTCCACACTAACAACCACATCATTAAATTCTTCTTTTAATGCTTATAGATAAAATTGTATATAATACTATTATTAGTGTGTTTTGAGGGAATTCCAATTTTAGACTCATATATCAAAGTTTCAAATAGAGCTCAAAATCAATTTATTAAAACAAGAAAGTAACCCTTTTACAATCCCCCCACCTAAATTTGTGTGTGTTCAATTCAAGTTATCTCCCAAAAGAAGAAGAAGAAGAACTCAATTTGTTGATGTGTGACTCCACATTCTTGTTTTTGAAATTTCCACCGGGTCTCCAAATAGCAAAAGCAACACTCCTCTCAAGATTGTGGCCTGTAAGATGAGACACTTGAGCCATCACACCTCAAAAACCTTCTCTCATATCCTCATTTACTTGAAGCTTTCCGAATTAATGTTTTTCTTTGGCAACTGCTACACCTAAAGCTTCCCACATGGGACAGGCTTGCGAACTGTGCCCCAGTGTCACCACTCTGCCCCTTCTGCAACACACACAAGGAAATTGCATTCCACGTCTTATGGGCATGCCCAAATGCCTAGACGCTATGGAGAGGCACTAGGAGATGGTGGCTGGAATGCCGTATTACTCAACACTAATTTATATGGAAGCATGCGTTATTGGGAGTCACCAAGCTCCTCAACCCAACCCTAGTGTGCATCTGACCTTGGATTCGCTATATTATTCTCTATCAACTCTAAACATCTAGAACTCAGATAGTATTCCATCGATGCCTACACATGCAACGTCTTGAGTGGAAAGTTGACTCTTTTGAAGCAAAACTATGGGTTTTAAGAGGCTTGTACAAATTAGAGCTTCTAGATAGTCCTAAGATGCAGTTATTATCACCTTTGTGATATTTTCCCTTTTTGTAACTAAATCTTATTAATATGAACTCATCTTCTCTGCAGCTCCACTTGCTCGGAAACGATGAGAAGGTCGAGGTCAGCACCACCTGCATGCCACAGTAAAAAAAAGAAGAGCAGGATGCATGGAAGTATGTAGGAAAGAAGAAGAGAGGGAAGAAGCCCAAGAAAAGAGAGAGATCGAATCCTAAACACGATACTAGCCATAAGAACAATGTTGTTATAGTACAATGCGGCAATCATGAGATTGACATCAGCACAATGAGATTGATAGCAATGCAACAAAAGCTCAAGGCAATAGCAGTGACAGCAATGGTAAACAAGAGGGCAAAAGGCCGGCCTCAGCCCCAAGCTCTGTGAAATTAGGGCAACTACAACAGGGGAAGAATGCCAAAAACCATGCCTTCTTCTCCACAGATCAGCTACTATCCTTGATGAGGCAAGCCGATGGAGAATACTTCTGATGCAAAGAAAGTTTTGGTCGATGCAGCAGTGGTATCTTGTGATTCTACAAATAAGGAATATTCAGATGCTCTAGAAACACTGAATAAGCACAAAAAGAAAACTAACAAAAAGAAGAAGAAGTGGAACAAATATTTGGATGCAGGAGAATCTACAACAGAAGAGGAATATTCAGATGCTCTTATAGAGACACTGAATGAGCAGAAGCAACACTCCTCTCAGAACTGTGTCCTGCAAGATGAGATACTTGAGCCGCTCACACCTCAGAAACCTTCTCTCATATCCTCATGTACTGTTGGTGTTCTTAGAAGACTGTATTTTTTCATGGGAAGCTACTAGGAGAAGAAGACAAGAACACACTCATAGCAGCGGACTGAGATGAAGTGAACACTCATACCGGACTTTACCAATATTGCCATGGCAGAGGCATGCATTTCGCATTCTGCATGTTGCTAAAACTTGGATTGATCTGTATTTTGCATTATGCAAGATGTTGCTAAAACGAGCATCCTTGAAAATATATCTATGCTTTGCACACAAGCCATGGTAAAAAGCTCCCTCGTTCTCCAAATTGCTAATTAGTGTTCAGCATCATCACAAAGTTTTGTAACACACACTTGAACAAGAGTATGTCCATGTATAAAGCCATGTCACCATACTAGACAAATCTTCATTATAGATAAACCATAAAACTGAGTCTTTATCACTGTGTCATGTCTTATCTAAGAAGAACAAATAAGATTATATAAATCCATCAGTCTAATACATTAATGGCATGTTAGGTTTCTCTTAAAAGTAAAATTTTTGGTGCGGTTTTTAATAAGATAGTTGCACTGTACTAAAGAAGAAGGGCCGGGATCTTCACATCAGCTAGAGACAGAGCTCAAATGACAAGGTTCTGTACATCAAAAGAACATAAGTTACACTACTAGTCCATGGGCTCGTAGCGACGACAGAAGCGACGCAAAAGCGTCGCTTACGCGATGCATCGAGCCCTCACTATAGGCGTCGCTGTTGTACGTGGCTTAAGCGACAACAATAGCGACTTCTATAGCGATGCATTATGCGTCGCATAAGCGACAAAATTTTAAAAAGTTATTTAACGTCGCTTAAACGAGGATCGATCGCTTAAGCGACGATGCATCGTACGATTACGTTGCTTAAGCAATGACGCGCAATGGAAAAAAATGGACAAATACAAAATTTATATACCGGTTGATTCATTTACATTAAACATAATGATGTCTATATTTTTCTCATGATCTACCTACTGTTGCTCTCTTTGTCGCTTGCTATCTTGCAATTGTGATTGCACTCCATGCTTTCGTTGTTTTTGCGGAGATTGGTCAGACACCGGTGCATAAACGAACATGAATTCTGGTAAACAATGCTATCTAGCTCTCTTTTATTGTTAATTTTTGAAATTGAAACACTCTAACTTTAACTATTTTCAAGCCTTACTTTATTTTTATAATACGTATACATATACATACACATACACATATACAATGTGCATGCACATACATAGTACATACACACATAGTAGTACATACATATGTTTAATGTTATGCATACATAATGCAAGCATGCATGCATTATATATGTATGTATGTAAGACATTATGTATATATGTATTTATATCACATGTATATATGTATCTACATTGTATGAATCCATGCATGTGTGTATGTATATACATGCATCTATGTATGTATGTACATTATATGTATGCATGCATGCATGCATGTATGTATGTATGTAAGCATTCCTGATGAACGGGAGCGGGGATGGGGATAGGGCCATCCCGGGGATGGGACAAAGATCGACAGTTCAAAAAACTTGTCGGCACACTCGAGGTGAAAACATTTTATGGAGGCCAGGACTAGAGGTGAGGTGCCTTCTCGTTTAAGCCTTCAAAGGGCAGCAAAGCCCTTCAAAACTTCTCGAGTAGGCTTGCTTGAAAATAGGCCATTGGTTTGAATTTTGTTCTAAATTTCAGACATAAATACATGTATTTGGTCATAGATGTGACCTTATGAAGTCATGTGACCTCTTAGTAACTTATCATATAAGATTTACGAGCTGATAGAATCTTGTTTGTAATAGCCCTTATGACCTATTGCACTCTTATCAGCTCTTAAGAGAACTTATGGGCTCCCAAAGATCTTCTATAAGATCGTATCATATGAGTTCTTATCATGAATTTGAGGGATCTTATCAACACTCATGAGTATACAAGAGTTCTTATGTTTGTAATATCCCTTATGAGCTATTGCACTCTTATGATCTCTTAAGAGAACTTATGGGCTCCCATGATCTTATATAAGATCTTATCGTATGAGTTCTTATGAGATCTTATGACATTGAGAGCTCTTATCAACACTCAAGAGTATGCAAGAGTTCTCAGGAGTATACAAGAAGAGTTCTATACAAGATTTCTCAAGAGTACAAAAAGTCTCAAGAGCTTTTATAAGTTCCTACTAGATTGTACATGCTCGTGGAAGCTCGAAGGAGATTCTATCAGCTCATTTGGCATAAATCATAATCAAATATTATCAAACAATTTTCTAGGTTATTAAACATTTGAGCCTAGGACAATTAAATATTATCAAACAATTTTCTAGGTTATTAAACATTTGAGCCTAGGACATTAAAGTCTTATTAATACCTAGACCTAGAAAACCTAAAAGTTTTATATATTTAATACCTTATTTCAAGGCATTTGAACCTAATAGAGGTTTTTATTACCTCTCTTATGAGCTCAAATGCAAGCTAGGAGAAGAAAAGAACACTCATATCAGACTTTACCATTGCCATCGCTCAATATTTTGCATTCTACATGTTACTATAAACTTGGACTTGGGTATTTCACATTCTACATGTTGCTAAAGGTTGGATTTATGAGCATCCTTGAAAATGTAACTATGCTTTGCATAAGCCATGGTAAAAAGCTCTCTCATTCTCCAAATTGCTTAGTGTTCAACATCATCACAAATTTTTGTAACAGTTATATACACTTGGAAAGTTCATATTCATTTCCCAACTTAACAAAATCCAACTTGAGAGTTTACTCGCAAAAAAGATTCAAATCATCAATTCCATCATGCATAGCACGGACTATGTGATGATGCCTTGCAAGAAACTAGGATTGGCCACTCAAAGCATGGAGTGACAACATGGATGTGGGTCACCATCCTAACATCTCAAGAGGGAGAAGTTCACCATGGAAAAACTTAGAGTTCCAAAAGAGTAAGTGTACTCATGAAAATGTATATGATCAAAAAGGTACAATGCCCATGAGCCCTATGTCTTATATATCCCAAGGCCCCCAAAGGTACACATGTAAATGACCCTAAGCCCAAGTACCTAGGCCCCATCTCCCATGTGCATGTGCAACCAAATCTACTTCATTACAAACCATCCCCTCCAATGATTTTGTCCTCAAAATCGAAGGGTGGTCATGTACAAAACATATACAAGAGGCTATATACAAAAGCCAAAAAATGCACTCATGGCCTAGGTGTATCCATGGCGATCAAAAACATGTCCCCACCACGATGCTTGCCCGGATCAAACGGAAAGGATAGGAAGATGTCGTCGACGGTGAGGATAATGATAATGATGCCTGGATCGAATGGAAATCCAAGCCATGCCTGACCCATGACCGTATCGATCCTACCTCCTCCTGGATCAAATGGATGGTGTAATGCACCACATCCACCGATGAGATGTATCCAATATCCCCCTAGGTCAAAAGGATAATGCACCCATGCATAGAACCCTGTGGATACATGATAGTCCATATAGAACCACCCACTCAGATCATACGTGAATACATCATGATGGCATATCAATCCCAAATACACAATGCTCCCCAAATGATACACATTATCTCCAAAAGTGAATGCTTGCTAGACTTTGTTTGTGTAAATGCATAGGCATCCATGCACATCAAAGGAGAATGCATCAAACTCCATAGCATGCTCCATCAAATGTGAACCCATGTCCTCACTACATCTATCACCATGCATAAGTCCATAGGCATGATCCACGTCAGAAGTGACTACGTGGGCATGATCCATATGTACCGCATGACCCTCATAGAGCTGACAATGATAGACTCTCCACTCATCTCTCAAGAAAGAGTCATAGACTAGGTTCCCATAGATCCTCCATAAGGTACTCAATAGCTGCTAATAACTGCTTAGTGCTAAATGCATAAGTAGCCTCATCATCGATGTCATCCACATTGATGATGTCATCCACGTGCTTGTTAGCATCATAGAACTCATCCTCATCATACGTAGCATGTGTATGCACACTACCATCATCCACATCAACATAGATGCTAAAAATGCATGTGTCTCCACCATGTGTGTAATTATCATCCTCATGTGCAAGTCCTATGTCCAATGCATCCTCATAGGCATGTACATCATCACATGAGTCATCATCCCTTGTGTCAACAACAATTGCATGCACATCTAAAACATCCTCAATGATCATGTCTTCATGATCTCGTGGCATCATATCATAAGCTGAAAATGTATCAGTCAAAGCCCCTTATGTAAGTAATCCAAGCATTTCCATTTTTTAGTTGTGTATTCTCATTGACCACCACCACAAACACATTAGTGATGACTTGTCGAGAAAGAACCGGTGTCGAGATCTCCTCATTTACTTGCTGTCCACAAATTACAGCAAGTGTCTCATCCACTTCAACACCCACAATGTGTGCATAAAGACCCACATAGTCATACTCAATGCAATGACCAAATGTGATAGTGAATGGAAGTCCTTGTTTGTCCTTATTAGTAAAGCCAACCTCTTTTAAAATAGAGTGTATAGTAGCTCTTCCATCCCCACTCAAAGTAAGAGGTAAACCAAGAGATGGTACCAAGAATTCACATACATTGATCAATATTTTCTTGCCTTCACTAGTAGTGGCTCTACCATAGAACTTAACACATTGATTTCCTCCATCCATGGCTTGTGAAGAAGAAGGAATTTGACCATTGTTATCCTCAAACTCATCATCAAGATCTTTCTGAACATGAGGTCTTGAAGCACCGCCTCGATGAGTATTCCTCTTGAATGGAATATGAACATCACTCCTAGGGAATCTTGATCCTTCATTCCTTGAGTTTGGAAATGCATGACCCTTGCCTTTGGGTTCATTAGATGTGTACGAAAACATCGGGTTGTACATAGTACCATAAGTAGAATGAGAACTTGGGTGATGATTCTCTTTGTCTTCAACATGAGCTTGACGAACATGTTGAGATGATCCACCCTTATGTAAATCCATGCTCTTTATGTCATCACAAACGCCCTTAATCTCTTGCATCATGTTATTTACAAATGATTGCATCATGGTTTCCATAATGCTTATTATCATCATCATTTGTGGCATGGCATTTGTTATAATGGTCATCACTTGTACATTTTCTCCTCCCAACTAATTTGATGCATTGGCCACATTTGCAAAATTTGGCCCAATTTGCATACGATTTGTTCCATGTACCATATCTGCATTGTTGTTGTCACTTTTTAAAATTAATATATCTTCACCAATCACCTCTACATGATCCTCATTCACCGTTTCCCTGTTTTCCCTTATCTCTTGAAGTCCAATCCCTTGCTTAGATGGATGCTCCCTTGGCATAATGGCTGAAAATGGAAAATGGCTAGTAGAAGGCCTAAATGGTGTCAGAAATTGATGGTCTAGGGCTCTATGGATAGATCTTGTTGCGTAGTGTCCAAATATGCAAGAATAGAAATTTTTGCATAACCCTAATATTCATTGTTTTAGGGTTTGTTTAACACTCCTAAAAATAGAAATTAGGCTATAGAATATTCAAAACTCACCAGATTTAGATACAATTTGGTGTCTGAGCTTGTGATGATGAGTGCTAACTATGCCTAAAAGGGTTACCAAAGACAAAGTGCAGATATACTCTGTTTTGACTTTTTGGGTCAAAGTCAACCACCTAGGTTTGACCATCCAAATGACATCGGATTTGGGTGTACTGTGGATTTTTAGAAAACTCTAATGATGTGCATCCATCTTATGATGTCATTTGTCCCAAATAACTTGTTTCTGATTGGGCCCATGTTTGACCTCTCGTAAAAAATGGCAAGTTGGGGATCCAAATGGTGTCGAAATGGAGAGGTTGAAGACTTGTTGGGAAGGTGCAAGGGAGTACAAATAGCCTATATAATCACCTAAACTCTATCCATAATGTGATTTTATTGAATTAAGGTTTTGTGAATCTGTAAATTTTGCTCAAGTGCTCTTTTGGTACTCATTTGCCTCCTGCATGTTCCACCCTTTCTTCCAAGTAACTTTGGCACCCAAAAGCACCTTACATGGGTCCAAAAATTCCCTCAATCTAATCCGTGCATGTAATTTTTGAAAAATTTTGGCATAGTCTCCTTTGTATTATTAGGTACCAAATCTCAAGATTTCCAATGAACTCAATCCAACAATCAATGATCCCTTGGCATTTGGCATAGAATTAAAAGCATATCCTCATTGCATCATACATTGACCAATGGCATATTTCATGTAAACTTTGTGCCGATGAAGATTGCGTGTTTATGGAGAGATTTGCTTTCTAATCTCCCAGCCAAGCCTTCCCACCCCTTAGCGAGTATTGTCAAGCCAAGGGTGGGGGCCAAGTCTTTGCGCTGGTACCTAATCCTCTGAGGTACCACTTTTCCAAGGCAATCATGGCACACCAAAATCTTGGTGCTCCCCACCCCACCCCCACCCCCCCCCCCCCCGCCGGCGGCCTCTCCCCCATATGCCGAGGTACCCTCACAAATTCTAGATTCAATTGGATTAAATGTGGGGTACAAAGTGATGTGATAGGTGTGACTTGAACTTCAAAAATGTAGATAGGATCACTTACAACGCTTTACATAAACTCATGCACAATCCATCATTTCATTACCATGTACTCATTCTATACTTTCCCTTCCAAAACTCCATCATCCAAATAATATCAACACCAATGCAACAATAAAGGTAAAGCAAGTAGCATGTGGTATCTTGACATTCCCAAGCATATAGATGGCTTGAATGTCACACCAATGATTGAAGAAGCATCAAAATGATTCCAATGGCATCCACTGGTATATGGAATTCATAAAAAAAACTCCCAAACTTAAGAAGAATGGCTTGATAAATGGTCCATTTGAAGCATTACCTTGCTTAATGACACCAATGACCATTAGTGAACCTAATGATGATTAGACAAGGCTAATGACAAGTTGAAGTGGCCAATACCAAGGGATTAGGGTTTCAAGTCTCAAACCCTAAATCACTTTCCAAATCAAGGAGAAATGTGTAAATTTACCCATGGTGGCAAGTTCTCATGACTTTCTACGGAGAGGAAATGTATAGGCTGAAGGTCTGTTTCTTTTACTTGTCCCGTCCCTCTCGCTCAAAGTATGGTCTCTTGCCTCTCTTACCCAATGCAAATATCACGCTCACAAATTTATGGTTCTATGAAATCCTAATTATAGAAATCAAACTCACATATCTATATGGTGCTCGTATCTATGCTCAGTGTATCAAAGTGCTAACTTAATCAAATCTCTACATATAAACGCTATATCAAAGTTCCAAAAATAGATTTCATATGCTCAGTACTAACTAAACTGCCCACATTTCTATCTGTAAAGTAATAACTATATGCTTAGTACTAAAGTGCTGAAATTTCTATTTGTAAAGTAAAGTTCCAAAAATAGATCTCATCTCATATGCTAAGTACTAACTAAAGTGCTCAAATTTCTATTTGTAAAGTACTATATATCAGTATCCTCTCACTTCCAAAGTGCTCAACTCAAAGTTCCAAATATGCTCGGCGATACCTGCTTCATGAAATTTTCATTTCCAAGGGGCACCGTTTTTTGGCTCTCGTAATTTTTGGAGAGAAGTGTGCCCACACTAACAACAACCACATCATTAAATTATGCTTTTAATACTTATAGATTAAATTGTATATAATATTATTATTAGTGTGTTTTGAGGGAATTCCAGTTTTAGACTCATATCAAAGTTTCAAAAACATTTTTTGTTAGATAGAGCTCAAAATCAATTTATTAGACAAGGAAGTAACCCTTTTACAATCCCACCACCTACATTTGTGTGTGTTCAATTCAAGCTATCTCCCAAAAGAAGAAGACGAAGAAGAACTTAATTTGCTAATGTGTGACTGCGTATTCTTGTTTTTGAAATTTCCATCGGGTCTCCGAATAGCAAAAGCAACACTCCTCTCAAGATTGTGGCCTGCAAGATGAGATACTTGAGCCATCACACCTCAAAAACCTTCTCTCATATCCTCATATACTTGAAGCTTTCTGAATTAATGTTTTTCTCTAGCGTCTGCCATATCTAAAGCTTCCCACATGGGACAAGCTTGCGAGCTCAGCCCCAGTGTCACCACTCTGCCCCTTCTGCAACACACACAAGGAAATTGCATTCCACGTCTTATGGGCATGCCCAAATGCCTAGACGCTATGGAGAGGCACTAGGAGTTGGTGGCTAGAAAGCCGTATTACTCAACACTAATTTATATGGAAGCATGCGTTATTGGGAGACACCAAGCTCCTCAACCCAACCCTAGTGTGCATCTGACCTTGGATTCGCTATATTGTTCTCTATCAACTCTGAACATCTAGAAATCAGATAGTATTCCATCGATGCCCACACATGCGACGTCTTGAGTGGAAAGTTGACTCTTTTGTAGCAGAACTACGGGTTTTAAGAGGCTTGTACAAATTAGAGCTTCTAGATAGTCCTAAGATGCAGTTATTATCACCTTTTTGATATTTTCCCTTTTTGTAACTAAATCTTATTAATATGAACTCATCTTCTCTTGCAAAAACAAAAACACTTTTTCTCAGACCCAATACGGCACCAAAATATTTTTGTGTTTCCATGAAATATATTCTGTGAAATTTTAAAAAATAAGAGTGTTTTTAAAGATTTCATTTTAGTATGTAATGATTAATGCTTGAAACAGTCAATGAAATGATGACCTCCATATCCTTTCTTTTTAAGGTAATGGAATGATGACCCTCACCCATATCCTTTCTATTTACATGCATTCACCCATATGCTTTCTATTTGCATGCATTCACCTATATCCTTTCTATTTAAGGTCTTCCAGTTCTCTATAAAAAAACCTTAAAAAGCTCATTTAACTAATAGAAAGAAAGAGAGAAAGGGTGGGGGTAAGGTTGTATTAATTAAATGCCATGCAACTACAAAAAGTGTGTGAATATACACTTACGTAATGGAATCCACATGTTACAAAGCTCGGAATCAAGTTGAAACAACGAAGTGTTGAGAGACGGAGAGAGATGAGACAAGAGACACCACATACGCTCCACAAAAATGAATCATATTAGTGACAAGTCACATATATATAGGCAAGACCTAGAGTGAGTTAGGGCTAGCTATATATAGCTCCAACACCCCCACTCAAATAAAGGTCTCCGTTGCGAGTAAAAAACCCTTGGGAGCACAAGGGAAAAACCCGAGCTCCTACATATAAATGTACAATGCCACCTTAGAGTCCATGTGCAATGTGCTTCTATATACAAAGTACAAAGAATAAATGTGCATGATGTGAAGTAATGTGTGAAGTGTCCTAAAGTCTATAGGCTATGTACAAGTCTAGACAAAATTGACATGACGTGAGATGTGCTAATCTCCAAAAAGAGAGGCCACCGCAACTCCAAGTTCTGATCACAAAAGTGTAAACCGAGCTTCATGGAGTCCTTTGGTGAGAATGTCTACAATCATTTGATCAGTTGGACAATGTTCTACCATTATTGCTCCTTTCCTTACTTCATGTTGAACATAGTGATAATGAACTATAATATGCTTGGACTTACTATGTTGCACGTAGTCCTTGGCTAGACTAATAGCACTTTGGTTGTCACATCTAAGAGGAGTGCTTGAGAAAGGAGAATGACCAATATCAGCAAGCAATTGTCGAAGCCAAACCAATTCACGAGCTGCTAAAGATGCAGCTATATATTCAGACTCTATAGTAGAAACTGCAATACAACGTTGTTTCTTGCTATCCCAAGATACCAAACATCCATTGATAAAGAAGCAATTACCACTGGTGGATCGCATGGACAAGTTAGAGCTTGCCCAATCAGCATCTGAATAACCCAAAAGATTAAGAGAAGTTGATGAAGATATGTCTTCTTGACGGCGATATACAAGTCTGAAATCTGCAGTGCCCTTCAAGTACTTCAAAACACGTTTAGCTTGAGATGAAGATATGTCTTCTTGACGGCGATATACAAGTCTGAAATCTGCAGTGCCCTTCAAGTACTTCAAAACACGTTTAGCTTGAGACCAATGTCTTGTAGATGGAGAGGACAAGTATTGTCCTAACAGATTTACTGCAGAGCTGATAGAATATCAAGACGAGTGCTCATGCCCACAAATTGAAGACAACCAACAAGATTAGAATAGGGTTGATTTAAAGCTAATGATTCAGCCTCAATATTTGCAGAAGTACTCCTAGTAGAGCTTACAAGACAAGGAGTGTTTGCCGAATGTGCAATAGCCAATCCAAACTTTTGAACAATATCTTGGATAAACTTTGTTTGACAAAAGAAGCAAAATACCATTGTGATGATACCTTTGAACTTGAATACCAAGGCATGAATGGATGTCGCCAAGATCCACCATATCAAAGGCTGAGGATAAAACCTTTTTTACTTGTTACATGAAAGATAGATTATTAGACACAAGTATAGTGTCAGCAACATAAAGGGCCAATATCACAAAATGGTTATCCACATTGCGCTTAATGTAAAGATTTGGATCAGAGAAGTAAGAAAAAAGCCCCTGCGATGTGAGAAATTGATCAATCTTGATGTACCATGATCATGAAGCTTGTTTTAGTCTATACAAAGCACGGTGGAGTTGGCATACCAGATGTTCCTTTCTGGGAATTGTAAATCCTTCAGGTTTCTCCATATATATTTCTTTCTTTAAGTCTCCATTAATAAAAGCCGTCTTAACATCCATTTGATGTATTTTTAAATCAAACCGAGTTGCAAAAGCTAGTAGTACTCGAATGTTTGTACTACAAACTACGGGTGAAAAAGTGTCATGATAGTCAATCCCTGCAATTTGTGAGTATCCCTTTGCAACTAAACGAGTTTTGAATTTATCAAAGGATCCATGTGCCTTTGTTTTAGTCTTGTAAACCCACTTACATTTGATAGGAGTACGATCAGAAGGGAGACTGGTAAGAACCCATGTACCTTCAAGATCAAAGACTCATATTCAGCTTCCATGGCTTCCTTCCATTGTTCCTTTTGTGGAGAGGACATGGCTTCTGCATAAGTTGAAGGAGCAATAATGGTAGAACATTGTCCAACTGATCAAATGATTGCAGACATTCTCATTCAATGAAAGTTCAAAGAGATTACCATGTCGAGGAGCAACCGCAATAGTGGTGCCATCCTTTTCGATGCGACACTTTGTATTATCAAATCCAAAAAATAGACCAAGATCCACAAGCCGTGCAACAAAAAGTAAGTTTCTTTGTAAATCAGGAACATATAAAACTCCTCGCAGTATTTTGGTTGAGGAAAAAGTTCCCAAATACAAGTCGCCAAATACCCATTACTTGGGAAGTTGTATTATCAGCAAGATAAACCACTTTCTTGATAGGAATTGGATGATAATTGTGTAACCATTGCAATTGATATGTCATGTTGCCAGTAGCACCACAATAAATAATAAAGAGAGGACCATCACGAACATGTAGTACCTTTCCTGGAGAGACATTATAATGAACCAAACTAGCATCTTGTGATGAACATTGTCTTCATCATGAGGATTTTGGTGAGTAGCATAAGCTTGATTTCGAGCTTCATCATAATGCCTCTTGAAGCATCAACTGGATGAATGCCTTGTGCTCCCACAATATTCACAGGTTGCAGAAGAGGAAGAACCCCTTGATAAACGAGGTTGCTTATTTGTAATACCGTGTTCTTCATCGTACTCTCGTGCCCAACATTCAGATACCAAGTGACCAGTTTTGTCACAATAAGAACAACGCTTTTGAGGAAATCTCAAACGAGAAGAATTACCTCCTCTTTGGAAGCCACGAGATGTAAATTGGGAGGAGGAAGAAGGGCGTTGCTGAAATGGACGTCTCCGGGACAGCAAAGGTTGTCTCTGATTCTGTGTACTCTTGGGCAATCATGACCATTTCATGAGTTACCGACGTCTGATGATCATGACGTTGAGAATATTCAATCAAAGAAATACATGTATGCTCAAAGTCAATTCCATCCTTGTTAGATAATATAGTGACAATATTATCATACAAAGGATCCTGCACCGTATCAAGAAGATGTGTAACCAATTGAGTTCGAGGAATAGGATCCCCTGCAGGCAGAAAGTTGATTCATAATACCTTTGAATGATTCAATGTGACTAGACATGGATGTACTTGTCTTAAATTGAAGCTTGCCGAGAAGATTACAGAGATACAGAATCTCTGTAACAATTTTCTTCTCAAACATAGTGATAAGATAGTCCCATATAGCATATGACGTGGATAACTAAACATCTAGCATGAGTGAATCGTTAAGGATAGAAAGTATATACCGACGAGCAGCCTTATCACACGAGCGAGGAATCCAGTGTGCATGATCAATTTTCCACTATTCAAAAATAAGACCTTCGATAATAATAATATCATTCTGAAGTGGATCAATAGGTTGAGGAGGGCATGCAAGAATACCAAGAACAATATCTGCTAATTCGTCTCCTTCCAAAATATCTGCTAATTCGTCTCCTTCCAAAATATCTGCCAATTTGTCTCCTTCCAAAATTAATAGCATCTTCTATTTCCAACCAGGAAATGCTTGGCCTTGAAAAAGAGGAATAGAACGCTGCCCAGAAGGAAATCCGTTAACAAGTATGGTGTTTGCCATGTCGGGTTGTGAGAACACATACAAGATAAGATCGCAGAACTTGCAGACCATGTACGAGATATGAGAAACGTAGCCAAAAATAGGCATGCACCAGACGACGAGCATAAAGTGATAGTGTAAGAAATAGAACGTGAACCAAAATTAGAACTCTAAAAGTGGAGACCCGTGTCTCATGCACGTAAGCAAACTTAGAGGTCCATAAAAGACGAAAATAATAATAAGAAAAAGCACCGCGTTATGACACAACTTGCATGACAAGTTTTGTATCTAATTGTAGCTTATACAGCAAGCATCCGTCTAAAGCTTTCAAGGAAAGCTTTGATGATCAAATCCTGCTTACGACTCAGAGACAACTACCTGTTTGCTCTCACAAAGAACGGTTACCTATTTTACTGTTTTAGAGATGCAATTTGCTTGAACTGTCCTAACTTTGGACTCAGAACTCCAATTGACAAAACATTTTGATAGGATTTACAAGCACTGTACCATCTACGCACCAGTACCTGGTTTTGGTTTTAAGGACGTGATTAAGAAATAATTCTAATTACTACAAGTGGAGCTATAAAATCATGTAGACAACATATAATCAAGGAACCAATCAACCCTACACAAAACTGTTACCAAAAATCAATCTTGTAAGACATGAAATCATAATCAAGAAGACGTAGATGCTTCTCTTATGATTATAATCGCTCTGATACCATGTTAAGAGACGGAGAGAGACTAGAGAAGAGACGAGAGAAGAGACACCACATACGCTCCACAAGAATGAATCATATTAGTCACAAGTCACATATATATAGGCAAGACCTAGAGTGAGTTAGGACTAGCTATATAGCTCCAACACGAAGCAACCCTTCTACAAGATATTTGGCATTATATTCCACTGGGTCTCGGAACAATTCTTGCGTTTGACAATTCTAGCGTTTGCTTTTTGCTTTCTTCTTTTTGCCTTTCCTAGCTCTTCAGCGTAAAAGCACGCGTTTCGCATCCAACTTATAAGAAGAGCTTCTCTGGCAAGCTCTTTACTCAACCACCCACTCTGCAGGTGATGAATATCCGTGCCCAACTGATCAGCAACCATTACAGCATCGGGGATGTCCGATGTCTCACGAGGTGGCCGGTTATTTCAAAGTGGGGAGCGGCCTGGACATCCACTACGTCTACGACAATCGCTCGCACATGCTGGAGGTGAAGGGAGCCATCCATGATATTGATGGCCCCCTGCAGCTGCAGCCAAGTACTGATCGGGTGAAGATCAACTGCTATTATAACATTAATCAAGGCGTAAAAGTTCATGGCATAGGAATTGGTGGAAGAAGCTGCCATGAGGATATTGATGATGCCCCCATTGATCAGGACAAAGAAGATGAGAATTTGAAGGAAATCTCTCAAGAGTGTGATGATATTGTTGAACAGGACGATCTCGTTAAGGAGCAGCAGAGCAAGAGTTTACGGCCAAGATAATTAATGATCATGAGATTATTGAAGATAATAATCTCCAGGAAGGAGCACTAGAGGAAATCTGCCAACAGCATGGAAGCCCAGTGCTGCAGCTCCACTTGCTCGAAAATGATGAGAAGGTCGAGGTCAGCACCACCTGCATGCCACAATCAAAAAAAGAAGAGCAGGATGCATGGAAGTATGTAGGAAAGAAGAAGAGAGGGAAGAAGCCCAAGAAAACAGAGAGATCGAATCCTAAACACGATACTAGCCATAAGAACAATGCTATTATAGTACAATGCGGCAATCATGAGATTGACATCAGCAATGAGATTGAAAGCAATGCAACAAAAGCTCAAGGCAGTAGCAGTGATAGCAATGGTAAACAAGGCGGCAAAAGGCCGGCCTCAGCCCCAAGCTGTGTGAATTTAGGGCAACTACAACAAGGGAAGAATGCCAAAAATCGTGCCTTCTACTCCACAGATCAGCTACTATCCTTGATGAGGCAAGCCCGATGGGGAATACTTGGAATCTTCTGATGAGAAAGTTTTGGTCGATGCAGCAGTGGTATCTTGTGATTCTACAAAAGAGGAATATTTAGATGCTCTACAAACACTGAATAAGCACAAAAAGAAAACTAACAAAAAGAAGAAGAAGTGGAACAAATATTTGCATGCAGGAGAATCTACAACAGAAGAGGAATATTCAGATGCTCTTATAGAGACACTGAATGAGCAGAAGCAACACTCCTCTCAGGACTCTGGCTTGCAAGATGAGATACTTGAGCCGCTCACACCTCAGAAACCTTCTCTCATATCGTCATGTACTGTTGGTGTTCTTAGAAGACTGTATTTTTTCATGGGAAGCTACTAGGAGAAGAAGACAAGAACACACTCATAGCAGCAGACTGAGACGAAGTGAACACTCATACCGGACTTTACCAATATTGCCATGGCGCAGGCATGTATTTCGCATTCTGCAATATGCTGCTAAAACTTGGATTGATCTGTATTTTGCATTCTGCAAGATGTTGCTAAAACGAGCATCCTTGAAAATATATCTATGCTTTGCACACAAGCCATGGTAAAAAGCTCCCTCGTTCTCCAAATTGTTAATTAGTGTTCAGCATCATCACAAAGTTTTGTAACAATTCATTTCCCAACTTAACAAAGTCCAACTTGAGAGTCTCTGCTCGTGAAAAAGCTTCAAATCATCATCATCAATTCCAACATGCATAGCATAGACTATGTGGTATAACACACACTTGAACAAGAGTAGGTCCATGTATAAAGCCATGTCACCATACTAGACAAATCTTCATTATAGATAAACCATAAAACTGAGTCTTTAGCATTGTGTGATGTCTTAGCTAAGAACAAATAAGATTATATAAATCCATCAGTCTAATACATTAATGGCATGTTAAGTTTCCCTTAAAAGTATAATTTCTCGTGCGGTTTTTAATAAGACAGTTCCACTGTACTAAAGAAGAAGGGCAAGGATCTTCACGTCCGCTAGAGACAAAGCTCAAATGACGAGTTCTGTACATCAAAAGAAAATAAGTTACTTTACTTTGAATGTGCGGATTTCCCGACAAACTACTAGTGAGTTGTGAGAGGAAGTAGACCACCTCACATCACTAGAGTGGAGTTTGATGAAGAGACTTCAAGCCATGATGCTCTCACAACTCAATGTAGAGAAACCTCCATCCTAAGATCATTCTCGTCTAAGAGTAATTTGTGGCAGCACCCACTCCGAGCCCGGAAGTATAATTTGCTCTTTAGCTGGCCTTATCTTCATCAACACAAAGTTAGCAGAGTCAGTAATCCTTTAGAACCTACCCGAGCAACAATAAATGTTGTTTAGCCATCAACTCGACCTTCCAAAAAGATTAAGCATTGTAGAGCTTGGGCCATGCCACCATTGCAGGAGGAGGTACGTGCTGCTTGAGGCTGGCAAGCCTCACCAGCTTCAAACATAGCCTCTTTCACCGGCCAAGGATACATTTCAAGCGCCCAGATTTGTCTTTTTGACATATATAGGGGTGACATCAAGCCACCTATAGGGGGGCATTTTTAAAAGTGATCTCACCCCTACAGATGGCAATACAACAAAATAGCCCCATTAAAATGTATCCTAAATGTCTTTCATGTCGGCACACTCGAGGTGAAAACATTTTATGGAGGCCAGGACTAGAGGGGTGAGATTCCTTCTCGTTCAAGCCTTTAGAGGGCAGCAAAGCCCTTCAAAACTTCTCGAGTAGGCTTGCTTGAAAATAGGCCATTGGTTTGAATTTTGTTCTAAATTTTAGACATAAATACATGTATTTGGTCATAGATGTGACCTTATGAAGTCATGTGAGCTCTTATTACTAATCATATAAGATTTACGAGATAACAAAATGTTGTTTGTAATAGCCCTTATCATTAGGAATTTTTTGGACCCAAAAAGGGCCTCCTAAAAGGATTCCTAATTTTAAGGGATTAGAGCTTAAAAAGTTGGGCTTAAGGGAGACAAAGGCTATGATGACCCCTATTTTTTGCCTTGCCACATCAGCCATACCCCCCTAGTTTCACTTTTTAAAGGGAATATTCTCATACTCTGTCTCTTACTTTTTGACTTTTCTCATACTTTCTTACTTTTTGAATTTTTTATCTTCACTCTCTACAAATTGAATCTTTCTTGTCAGTTTGAAATCTCCTTTCTCATTAACTCCCACCATATCTCCCTTCCACATCAACAAAACATTCTCGTATTTAGGTGGGCCCCAAAAAGTGATTTTTTTTTTAAATTTTTTTACATTTTGAGGTGGAAAAAACACCACCCAACCAATATATATGAATTTTTTATCTTCACTCTCTACAAATTGAATCTTTCTTGTCAATTTGAAATCTCCTTTCTCATTAACTCCCATCATATCTCCCTTCCACATTAGCAAAACATTCTCATATTTAGGTCACTAGAGAGGTTTAGGGCATACCGACGCGAGAATACCGACGCAAATGTCGAGCATCGGTATGTACATCCTAAACTTGGAGTATGGGCAGGTAATTTTCAAAAGGGAGTATACCGACGCTTATACCGTAGAGCAGATATCGACGCTTGTACCGTAGCAGATACCGACGCATATTTCGATGCCCGTAACCTTTTTACAGCCGAGAACCTCTCATTCTCTGTTTTGCAAGGCTTGGAATGTCAAGACAAGGTATGCGTGTCTTTCCCCTCATCTCCCTCAGGCGTTCGCCTTGTTCCATTCGACCCACTCTTGATGTGTGTGTGTGTGTGTGTGTGTGTGTGTGTGTGTGTGTGTGTGTGTGTGTGTGGAGAGAATTAGTGAAGTGTGTGTGTAGATCTCTCTCTCTCTCCTTGGGCGTTTTGCCTCTCCCCATCTCCTCATCTTCTTATGTGTGTGTGTGTGTGTGTGTGTGTGTGTGTGTGTGTGTGGAGAGAATTAGGGTAAATGTGTGATGTGTGTGTATATCTCCTTCCCCTCTCTCCATCCTTCTTCTTACCTTCTTAATTATGTTTGGAGAGAGGATTTGTATGTGTGTGTTGTGAGAGATGTAGAGAGTGAGAGAGCTTGTGTATGTGCATCTATTACTAATGTATGCAATGTGTGTGTAGGTTTGTTCCTCCCACGTGTGTCCTAGCTTGCAGATCTGCTTCGAACGCGCACTATCCAATCCACATTTGAGAGGTAAGCACATTACCAATTATGTTGTTTTATTACTTCGCTTTTTGTTATGTTTTAATTTGTTCTCAATTTGTAATTATTAATTGAAATTATGAGTATGCAAGCTTGTTGTTTTATGCACATATATGCTAATATTAGCATATATGTGAGTGCATAATAAATTAATGTATGTGCTTATTTGTCTTTACACACACACACACTTTGCAAGAGAGAGAGAGAGAGAGAGAGAGAGAGAGATAAATTTTCTTTTTGGCGCATACCCAAGGCTTTTCGGTCTCTTTTTCAACTTGAAATCTAATGTCTAAGACATGCATGTCAACGCTATGTCTATATGTATATACTCTAATGTATATGCCTAAAGCACATATCCATAAGCTAATGTATATGCCTAAACATCACTAATGTATACTTGATCTCCCTCAACAGCGGCTGGGGAAAAGAAGCCCGTTTGACGCTTTAAATGTTATTTTTAAAATCTCCCTCACGGGGCTGGGAAAAAGAAGCCCTGTTTTATGGTTTACATAATGCTTAATGATTTGTGTAATGCGTATTGATTTGCATTAAATAATGAGCTACATATACATGTTATCGTGCTAGATGGAGCCTCTCAATCTTGAAGATAGAATAGCGTGTCCATGCATGCGATGTAAGTACCAAATATTTCAAAAATGAAGGATTTGCAACCAGCATATTCATGACGCTGGCATATTTCCAATGGAGCGCTTACAAAATTTACGGTTTCAATCGTACAACCAAGCAAGTGTGCAACCACATCTTGATGACATTGTGCCTATGAATTCTCATCCCCAACAAAGGATGAGAATATTGAAGGAGGGAGTGACAGATGGAGCTCAATTAACAACACCCAAGGGAATGGAAGAAGGTCCAATGGAGGAAATGTTGGATGCCTTTCTCGAGCAACAAGAAGGTGTCTTCGAGGAGCATGAACATGAAGATCATCAACCACGACATTCTCAACGGTCAAATTATGAACCAAAGGAAGAGGTCACGCATAAACTTGCACGCCTTCCACTATACAATGGTGCCAAGATATCTGTATTGCGTGCATCTCTTACGATGCTAAATTTACAGTCAATTTTTGGATGGTCTAATACAAGTGTCACACTGAACTCTTCAATTTTTGGGATAGTCTTAGTTATTGTTTTCTTTAAGATGTTCTAGTGAATTTAGTTTAATTGCAAACATAAGAGAACCATAAGTACTACTTGTAGAGCCAATAGAATTATCGTGATGACGACTTGAACTGTGCACCACAACCATTTGACCAAACCCATCGCGAGCCACGTATGATCCCACAATCTCCTAAAAAATCATGATGACGACTTGAACTGTGCACCACAACCATCCGACCAAACCCATCGCTAGCCACGTATGATCCCACAATCTCCTAAAAAATAGTCATAGACGAAAACAGTGTTGCACAAAATGTGTGTGCGCTTTTGCCGCACAGGTCGTAGCTGGGGACTTGCCGAACACCGTATGCGAGCCACGAATGGCTGCAAGCATACAACCAGGGAAGGCAAGCTCAAAACAGAATGCAAAAGGTGTGTCACTCACCGCTCAACCGCCGCCTTGAAGGATTCCGCGTCGCAGCCGTGCAGGAGGAGCCGCCGTTCGCCGCTCTACCGCCTCGCCGTCGCCACCGTGCCGCTACACAGTGCGCTCGATCGCTCTCTCACTCTCTCTCTCTCTCTCTCTCTCTCACACACACGCAGGAGAAGGAAACCAAGGAGATAAGGCAAGAGCACTCTTGTATTCACAACACATGAGAATGAGGATTTTAGGGTTACATTTGACTCATATAGGTGACTTGGCCGTTCACACTTGGGCGCCCATATATGGCCGGCCGACCCTAACCCTTATCCTACTGATATCCAAGGTGCGCCTCTCATCGGCGATCACCCAATCCCTTCATCCTTAACATATGGTGCCGACAAGCCCGGCCCATGACTCAGAATATTTAAATTAATGACGTAAAATATAGTACGTCGCCATGTCCGCCCATGGGTTAACATGCCCCCCTTCCTGATGTAGATTCCGTCCTCGGAAGCTATGGTATGGTAAGCTCGAGAGGGTTGTTGTGGTAGACCGTCTGCAAAACAGGGAAGTAGAGTGAAGGTATGCTGGAATTCAAAAGATATAAAGTGTATAAATTCAAGCATGTGAGACCACAATGGATGTTGCTATGAGAACTTAGTTTAAGGGTCACATGAGTGAGCTAGTGTAGCAAATTAATAGGAGTTTAAAATTATTGAAAGGAATTCAAGAGTTAGCAAGATGTCAAAGGTTAATCAAGGTTTATAACTGACCTAAGTCAAGGAAAATAACCAAGCTTAATAAATAAACAAATGACCACACTGTGTCTACTCTAAGAACAAGTTAATACCACGCGTCTAGGGACACAAGAAACATCAGAGTTACAGGAGCTTTTTCCTTCTTTTTTTCTTTTCTTTTTTTTTTGCACGTGATAATTTTTACACGCAATGGCGACCTTCCTAAGGCAAAACTAACATCGATCCTGGTACCATGTTTAACACAAGGCATTATCCAAGAATCTATTAGCTCACTTTAGGCAAGGCTACCCCCTACCAACCACCCCCAAGGCATCGGTCTGGAGTAGATACTCCTCGCCTACCAAGTATCAATAAGGCGATAGGCCAACATTAAAGCACATCATAGACTTGTATTGCCATTTATTGTAGGCTTTTTTTTTTATATAATCTATTTCTTTTGATCTTCGCTCCTGAACTATAATTTGTCTTGCATCATTTCGACAAAGGGGTAATAGCTATGTCCTAGAGGTCAACACACACATGGTCAGGTGTCAAACATTAAGATGGTTTGACCCTAGACCTAAGACAATCGTATTCCAAGGTTAACTAAAGACGTCATGCTGCCTAGGAATATTTCCAATAAAGTTAAGCTCATTAATGATTTACACTAGCATGCAAGCAACTTCAAAAACTAAGTAGTACATTGACAATTTCCATGTGGTCATGCATTATAGTTTATGCAATTGATTGAACAGTAAAAATGAAAGAGAGTGGGTATGGAAGAATTACACCTATAATTGGAGATCTCCTTGATTTGACGAGACAGCTTGCAATTTGATGTAGATATATTTTGATGAACGTTGCGGCAGTCTCAGGACTTGAAAGCGAACCCACCTCAAACTTTTCAACCTGTACAATCAACTAACAAGTACTATACCTCGAGAGGCACATCAATGTGAAAATTTCAAGACTTGTTTAAGGAATCTAAACTAGAAAAAACTTGGAAACGCTAACTGACCTACCAGTCACCACACTACTACTGAGGATACGGTAAGAGGATGTTGTAGAGTCCTGGCTCTAGCCCTAAGGCTAAGCCTCTATCCACATCATCCAAACAAATAAACTCAACCTCAGTAGTGCCATGAGTTTCATCCATCCACTCATCATTGTCAGATATTTCCTTTTCATTTTCCCATCCACATAAGCTCATCAAAAATGTAACCATGCGAGGATAGTCATCTTGTGGAAAAGGAAAGCATTGGGCTATCGGGGATATGTCCTCTACGGAGTAGGGGTCAGTCATGGTCAATAGGCAAATTAGCCATTCTAATTCCTCAATATTTTCCTCTTTGGCTAGTACATCTATATGATCCCATTCAGTTTCAATTACAGGATAGCACATGTGGAATATCTGAGAAAGGTACAGATGATACCTCTCACCAAAGGTAGGAGTGGATGAAGTGTATGATGATCGGGCATCTGCCATATCTGCAAACATAGATATAGCATCAGTAGGTTTATGACAGGACAATCTAGTTCTTGATTGTATACGGATATTTCTCTTGTTTTTGTGCTCTTGCTCTTTTTACTATTTTTTATTTTTCTTTTCTTTGTTTTTTTTTTTAAAAAATGTATGAAGCTATATATATACATCCCCTTGAATTTGGCAATTACATGGTCAGGGGAGAAGGTTAAGGAGGAAGCAATAGAATTTCGAGCGTGAGTACATGCTCCCCCTTTCCTTGGGTAGATCATATTATTTACAATGATGTTGCAGCCTCTTGGAACCAATTTGTCCAGCAGGTCATAGGTTGTTATGTGGGCAGATAGCTTTTTATGACCCTTGTGGCCACATCCAATTGCAGAGATGGTAGTGTACGCTCCCATTGACGAATGGAGGAAATGGTTTCCGATGATACTATTACAAGGGGAGACGTAGACTCATCGGTTTTTTGTTGGGTGTTGACAAGAGTAGGTGTAGAGCATGTAGAAACTTCTATATGAGTGTGTGCCTGGCATGAGGAGCTAGAAGCTTCACGTGGCTCCCCCCTTCCTGAGCTAGGTGGTAATGATCGATATCGTTTGGGAATCCAAACTAACTCTGGAAGAAGTGGTGCAGAGCACTCTCAGTACCTTTCCCTTACCACGGTCTTGAATTGTCATTGGGGTGGCAAAGAGATTTGTAGCCATTTCTTGGCTGCGTTTTCATCATCAACTTCAGCCCTCTTCATAGTGTTTTGAGGTACATATTGGTTTGCAAGGTTTTACAGGTGATGTAGAGGGTTTCAACTTATGTTTAGGGACCCAAATCTGGTCATTTCCCTCGTAGTACCCTTGGGCTACTAATAATTTTTTAGGGATCCATCGCGATGTTACATTGCCCTTTCTCGGGTGGGTAGCTGCTTTCCTTTTACGAGGCTTCTTAGTGGCTGAACGAGATTGAGCAGGGGAAGTAGCTGTTAACGAAGCTTTGGGAACCCATTTGTATGTACTCTTGGCATAGTAAGCGAAGCTTTAGAGACCACCTTGCCTGTTTCCAGTCTTGGCGTTGAAGCGTTAGAGGGGTGGCAAACAATCAAAGATGGTTTTGCCACTGGACTTGGTGATTTTTCGTTATCCATCATTTTGTCCAGAGTCGATGGCTTAGGAGCGAGATTTTGAGCGATCAGACCTAGTGTTGGTTCTTGCGTCGTGACTCGTCTGGTTGCCCAATCGATATTGCATTTGGTGGCCATCATCCATTTGCGCCCTAAGTTTACAGTCCCTTCAATGGTACCAGCAGGCATAACCAAAAAGCTTTGAATTATGGTTCCCTTGTCATAAGCAACCGGAGTGTGCAGAATTCCTGAGACAGGGGTTTTCTTCTTGTTGATTCCTTGAACTTGGATAGAGCTCTTGGATAAAGGTGGTTTTCCCAGTTGACACCACACGCCATATGATAGCAAATTGTGTTGAGCTCCTGTATCCAATAATGCATTATACAGCACCTCCCTGTAAGGACTCTGTAACTCAATTGGGTATCTTAGAGGTGGGTCAGATTCCAGTGCATCCTCCTCTGCTTCCTCGAAAAATACTTGCATAATTCCCAAGTTGGCTTCTCGTTGTCGCCTAGCACGCTGTTGACGTTCTTTTGCTTCGACTCTCGCTTGTATTTTTTTAAGCTCAGCTTGTTCTTTAGCTACCTTCTTTTGATGGATTGCATGTAACTCCTCTTGGCTCAGGGGATCATAGTATCGTTTGAATTTACTCCCATTAAGGAATCCAATGGTTTCTGTTACCATATTATAGTAGTGATGTGTGTGAACACACTTAGGACCGCCGGGGCACTTTTTCCCTCACTAGGAGGTTTTTTCCCCCGTGCATTGTATATACGCCCATTATCTTTTAGGGTTGGTTATCTTTCATTTTTGGCACTCATAATACACTACAGTGTTGTGCTCAAGCTTCCTCATCTTCTTGAAGTTGTGTGTGCATTCCTGCAACCCTAATTCCAACAATTGGTATCAGAGCAGGCTTCCTCCTCCCGGGCAGCATCACCGGCACCTGCCGCTTCATCTCCTCCGATTGCAACGAGGTTTCACGAGCGTCTGCAGGTCAGAATTTTGATCTGAAGTCATTTCGCCCTCCGTTTTTGCATTCCAAGTACTGCGCAGGCAAAATCGTCCTACTGTGCAGATTTTCTGTCAAGATTAAAATTTGCAGGACAGGTGCCCATTCGTCTGTTTTGGGCTGTGCTACATAGCACAGGTCGATTTTATACAGGTTTACCTCTTACAGACAGCATTTACATCTAGTAGTACAGTCATTGGCCATGGCTGACAACAATGATGTATTCCGCATGTTGGCTGCTGAGGATAAGTTGGATGGCACCAACTATCCATTGTGGGCATATATGATGCGACATGTATTGGTAGCAAAGGGGTTATGGAACATTGTGCAGGGTATTGATGCACGTCCTATTGTGGCTGGGAATGCTGCAAACACATCAGAAACAGGTACTGTTGATGATGGTGCAGGCACAAGTGCTGTAGCAGCTGTTCGAGAACCACCACTTTCAGCAGAGCAGATTCGTTGGGATGGTAGAGATGCGCAGGCTCATGCCTTGATTGCGCTGTCTGTCAAACGTACCATTATCCCACATATTCGCTCCTGCAGGACTTCTAAGGATGCTTGGGATGTACTTGCCACATTGTATCAGGCAAGAAATGAGGCTCGTGTTGCTTATCTCCGAAAACAGTTGGAGAGTGAGCATATGAACGAAGGTGATTCTATGGATAGCTTTTTGACAAAGATCAAGGATTTCAAAGAGCAGCTCATTTCTGCAGATGAAATCTTGTCAGACAGTTCACTTGTGCAGACTGTTTTGAATGGTCTACCAGATTCTTATCAGGGTTTTGCTTCCACTCTTCGCTTGATGATGAAAGGCAATCCCAATGCCTTATCATTTGAGGAGTTAGTTTCTGTTTTGCTGCAAGAAGACCAGTCAAGGCAAAACAGGAATATTATGCGTGTCGCAGATCAAGCTTTCGTTGCTAGTCAGAGAAGCGGGAAAGGTAAAGCTGGCTTTTCTTCTAGTAAGCAGAAATCTGCAAATGCTGCGCAACCAAAGAAGGAAGACAAAGATGAGAAGAAGGGTGACAAACAGAAGACATTTTGCAAGTACTATAAGGGAAATGATCATGTCATCAAAGCGTGTCCTAAGCTGGCTGCGAAAGAGGCTAAGAAGAAAGAGGCTGGTATGGCTGTTGCAGATGCCTCTCCTTCTAACAATGAATCTGCTAATGTTGTGCTAGATACAGAATGGGCATTCAATGCGCAGTGCAGTTATGACCCATCTTTGCATGACACATGTATGTCTGCAGTAGATTCAGATGTATGGTACTTTGACAGTGGTGCCACTAAGCATATCACCTCGCAGCGCAGTTTATTCACTTTCCTTGAGTCTGCTCCCACAGGGAATACTGTCACTTGTGCCAATAACTCCTCTTATCCCGTTGAAGGAGTTGGACAGATTGTGCTGAATGTTGCAAATGGCAACACCTTTACACTTTTTGATGCATTGTATGTGCCAGGGATCAAAAAGAATCTGCTGTCAGTCTCCGCATTTGCCAAAACAGGTTTGGTTGTAAAATTTGTGGATGACAGATGTACTGTTCATGATCTCTCTTGTGGTGACATCATTGTAGCATCTGGTTCACTATGTCGAGGGCTATATAAGCTCAATATGGATGGCAAATGTGTAGAGGATTCAGCATGTGCTATTATGGATACGCAGGCTATTTCAGATGCAAAACTGTGGCATGCACGTTTTGGTCATCTGAATTTTGCAAGTTTGCTGCGCCTGCAGAAATCTGAAATGGTGTCTTCTTTGCCTAAGCTTGAGGCACCTGTCAAGCATGTTTGTGAGGGCTGCATATTGGGTAAAATGCAGCGTGCTTCCTTTCCCAAAGATGGATCAGTGAGAGCTGAACGCAGATTGCAGCTTGTTCACAGTGATGTTTGTGGTCCCATGCAAACTCCATCATTTGGAAACTACCTTTACTTCGTGACTTTCATTGATGATTTTACCAGGCATGCATGGGTATATCCTTTGAAGGCAAAGTCCGAAGTGTTTTTGTGCTTCAAACAGTTTTTGGTTATGGCTGAAAATGTGTCAGAAAGTAAGATGGGCACCCTCCGTTCAGATCGAGGGGGGGAGTATATGTCTTCAGAATTTAATGCATTTCTGGCTGAGCGTGGGATAAAACACCAATGTACAGTGCCGTATACACCACAGCAAAATGGTGTGGCTGAGAGGAAAAACAGGTCTCTCATGGAAATGGCAAGATGTATGGTTAAGAGTCAAAGTCTACCACATGGTTTTTGGCTTGAGGCTGTCATGTGTGCCACTTATGTACTAAACAGGTGTCCCACCAAAGCATTACAGGTTGTCACTCCATATGAGGCTTGGCATAGCCGCAAGCCATCTGTTGGCCATTTACGTGTTTTTGGTTGCCTGGCATATGCATTAGTGCCTGTGCAACATCGCAGAAAATTGGATGACAAAGCTGTCAAATGTATTTTTGTTGGATATAGTGCTGAGAGCAAAGGCTATCGTTTGTATCATCCACAGACAAAGCGCATTTTGGTTAGCCGTGATGTTGTATTTGTGGAAGATGCAGTTCAGCCCTTGGTTTCATGTACTAAGGAGACAGATATCAGCTCACGTGATGTCTATGATACATTATTGCCTCTTTTCAGTGGTGCACAGTCAAGTGCAATACCTCATGAGGCAGTTTTTCAGCCTATGCAGGTTTTAAATGATGGCACAGATCAGCCTATATCTGATGCAGATGTGCATGATGCACTTGAGGATGAGAGACAAGAGATTGAGGGCTCTAGGAATATGCCTAGATGGCTGGTGCAGACTTTGCGTGACAGCAAGTTGGATGCCCCTTTGTCTAGTCGCACTCGTTCTGGCTCTCATGGTGCCTCTTATGCGTCAGATTGTTATGCATTGGCTGTTTCTAGTATGTGCGATGAAAGTGAGCCTGTTTCATTTGATGAGGCACAAAGTTCAGAAAATTGGATGGCTGCTATGCAAGCAGAATACGATGCTATTATGAAGAATGGTTCATGGTCTTTATGTGACTTGCCCCCTGGCAAGAAGGCCATTGGCACTAAGTGGGTATACAAATTGAAGCGTAAGCCTGATGGCACAGTGGATCGCCATAAGGCTAGGCTTGTTGCAAAAGGTTATGCTCAAGAGAAGGGCATTGATTTTGATGAGACTTTTGCTCCCACATGTCGTATGACCACTGTTCGTAGCATCTGTGCATTAGCAGCTCATAATGGTTGGAATGTACATCAGCTGGACATAAAGACTGCGTTCTTAAATGGAGATTTGCATGAGGAGGTGTATGTATCGCAGCCTCGTGGTTTTGTTCAAAGAGGGCAGGAAAACAAAGTGTGCAGGTTAAAAAAGGCTTTATATGGTTTAAAGCAAGCTCCACGAGCTTGGTATGAAAAAATACATGCATATTTGACTGCACATGGGTTTCAGAATAGTCCAACAGAAAGCACTTTGTATGTTAAACGTGTGGATGGTGTACATCTAATCATTGCTCTCTATGTCGATGACATGCTGCTCACAGGACCAAATGAGAGTCATATTGCTGATTTTAAGGCTGATTTGAATGCCTCTTTTGAGATGTCAGATTTGGGGCATTTGCATCATTATTTGGGGATACAATTTAAGCAGTGTGATGGAGGTATTGCTTTGTGTCAGACAAAGTATATTGAAACATTGTTGCGGAGATTTGGCCTTGAAGACTGCAAGCCTATTGCTACTCCAATGGAGACAGGTTTGAAGTTGAGTCTTCATGATGCTGGAGATCACTTTGATGTCACACTCTATCAGACAACTGTTGGTTGCCTCATTTATGTATGCATTACGAGGCCAGACATTCAGTTTGCAGTCTCACAGGTGAGCAGATTTATGCATAGCCCAGGCATTAAGCATTGGCAGGCAGTGAAGCGTATCTTTCGCTATTTGAGTGGTACTCGGCATCTTGGGTTGTTTTATCCCAAGGGGGGATCATTGCCGCCAGATTTACATGTTTTTTCAGATTCTGACTGGGCTGGTTGTTATGACACACGCGTGTCCACGAGTGGTTTTTGCTTCATGCTTGGAAGCTCATGCATATCATGGTTGAGCAAGAAGCAGCCTACTGTGGCCACTTCTAGTTGTAAAGCTGAGTACAGGGCAGCTTTCACAGCTACGGTTGAGTGTGTGTGGCTCAGACGCCTTATGGCTGATTTGGGTGTTGGGCAGCCATCTGCCACCACCATCTTCACTGACAGTCAGAGCGCATTGGCAGTTGCGCGGAACCCAGTGTTCCATGCTCGTACGAAGCACATTGAGGTGCACTACCAGTATGTCAGGGAGAGACTCTCTGCAGGAGAGATCAGTTTGGCTTATGTGCCAACACAGGATAACCTTGCAGACCTTTTCACAAAGGCTCTGCCTCGTGAAAAGTTCGAAGCTTTTCGCAAAGCTTTGGGCTTACTTCCTTTTGTGGATTCGTCCACATAGCTAGACACTTCCCTATACATGAGTGCTAGCTCTTGTTCACCGCATCACTCCAGGGGGGATTTGTTACCATATTATAGTAGTGATGTGTGTGAACACACTTAGGACCGCCGGGGCACTTTTTCCCTCACTAGGAGGTTTTTTCCCCCGTGCATTGTATATACGCCCATTATCTTTTAGGGTTGGTTATCTTTCATTTTTGGCACTCATAATACACTACAGTGTTGTGCTCAAGCTTCCTCATCTTCTTGAAGTTGTGTGTGCATTCCTGCAACCCTAATTCCAACAGTTTCAACTCCATCGAGAGTCTCCACTCTGATGGTACCTTGCGGGGTAATTTCACATACTCTATATGGTCCCTTACCAGCATATTTGAGCTTCGTCTTTTCGTTTCGCACTCCATACATCAGGACTTTATCCCCAACCTTGATGTCCTTGTCCTTTAGATGGCGATCAAACCATTTTTTCCTTCTATCCTTCTCCACAAGGGCATTGTATACAGCCAATTGTCTTTCTTCGTTTAGCCGCTCAAGGATATATAGACGCTCCACTAAGGGATTACCATCCCAACCCTCTTGAGTAGCAACACGAAGACTAGGAATGACAAATTCCCACGGCATGACTGCTTCTTGGCCATATACCATTTTGAATGGTGTGCAATTAATAGCCACTTTGTACGCAGTACGATAGGCCCATAAAGCTGTCGTAAGCTTTAGATCCCAATCCGTGCGATGAGCTTCCACTTTTTTTGTCAAAATAGAGATTAAAGTCTTGTTGGTACTCTCGGCTTGGCCATTCGCTTGCGGATAGTAAGGAGTAGATTTATGATGGGATATCATGAAATTTGTTGTGAGCTCCTTAATCACTTCATTTATAAAATGCGTACCATTGTCGCTCACAAGTTCAAAAGGACAACCGAATCGTGTGATTATATTTTCAAAGAGGAACTTGGCTGTTGTCCTCGCATCTGCCTTACGTGTCGCTTTCGCTTCAGCCCATTTGGTCATATAGTCAGTGGCCACAATAATATAGCGAGATTGTGTGTTTCAGGCCGCTGGGCTAATTGGACCTACAAAGTCTAAACCCCACTTTTCAAATGGTTGGTTTACTTTGATTGGATGTAGGGGCATCTGATCTTTCCGTTGGGGTTTCTTGTATCGTTGGCATTCATCGCAACCCTTCACAAAGAGTGATGCATCTTGGAACATAGTGGGCCACCAATACCCTGATTGTAAGATCTTTCGCGCAGTTAAGTCTCCTGAGAAGTGACCACCGGCTACGCCCATATGTGCCTCTTGTAAAATGTATAGATACTCATCCTCTCGGGCACAACGCCTAAGAACGTCATCCTTTCCTCTTTTATAAAGAGTCCCGGCTATCAGGCAATAGGGTTCGCATTCTTTGATTGGCTTTCGAGCTAGATCTTTACGAAGCTCCTTGGGTGGAAAGCCATTAACCAAAAAGTTAACAATCTTCTCACTCCATTCAGGCATTGTCTCCACCATGAACAGGGAAGTGTCCGGTAAGTCATCATCAACCCCCGTAGGAGCCTCACCATTAGGTATGCGAGACAAATGATCAGCCATAACATGTTTTTTGCCAGGTCTCACAACAACAGTGAAATCAAACTCAAGAAGAATCAATAGCCATCGTGTGATTCTTCCTGTGGAGCATGGTTTGTTTACCAGATACAACAATGCTTGATGATCTACATAGAAAACAAACTTGGTGGCAAGGAGGTAATAACAAAATTTCCTTACTGCATATATCATTGCCAACCCTTCTCGCTCTGTAGTGATGTAGTTCATCTCAGCATCGTTCAACTGGCGACTGGCAAAGCTAATGGGGTAGTCTAGCTTGTGTTCTCCAGGTTGAGTTAAAACACACCCAATAGCAAAGTTTGATGCATCAATATGCACATGGAAGAGTAAATCCCAGTTAGGCATTCTCAAGATTGGAGCACTCGCCAAGGCCTTCTTTAATAGCTCACAGGCACGGTCACATTCTTCGGTCCAAATAAACTCGATGAGAAGCTTGTACAATGGTCGAGCTATCTCGGCGAAGGAGAGAATAAACCTTCGATAATAACCAACGTGGCCCATAAAGCATTGGACTCCCTTGTAGTTGGTGGGTGGGGGTAATTCCAGAATGACCTTGATTTTACTCTCGTCAGTGGAGATCCCATTTTTGGACACTATATGCCCTAAGATAACTCCGTGTTTAACCCAGAATTGGCATTTGAAAGGATTCAAGGAGATGCGATATAATCTACACCTTTCAAATATTTTTCGTAAACACATCAAGTGCTCATCCCAAGAGGAATGAACACAAAGATCGTCTAAGAAAGCTTCACAGAAGTCCCTTAGATATTCCTTAAAGGCCGTGTTTATCAATCGTTGGAATGTTGCAGGTGCATTGGTCAAGCCAAAAGCCATGACGCGAAAGGCAAACACTCCAAACTCCGTGATAAATGCTGTTTTAGCTTGGTCCTCGTCTGCAATTGTGATCTGATTGTAACCCGAGTACCCATCTAAAAAGCTATATGCCTCCTTGCCTGCCACTCTTTCAAGCACATGTTCAGAATATGGCAAGGGGTAATGATCCCTTCTGGTGGCTGCATTAACCTTTTTGAGATCAACGCACACTCTGAGTTTCCCATTCTTCTTTGGCACGATGACTATCGGAGAAACCCATTCTGAGTGCTCAATTGGGTATATGAATCCACATTTTACCAGCTTTTCAATTTCCTCTTGTACAATCTTTGCGTACTTAGGATTCATTGGGTAGGGACGTTGCTGGACTGGTTTAGCAGTGCTAATCATTGGAATCGTGTGTTGCACCACCGAGGGTGGAACACCCTTCATATCATGATATGTCCAAGCAAATATGTCCTTGAATTCTTTAAGAAGCTTCGTAAGTGCAGCTTCTTCCGCCTTGGTGATGTCTTGAGCCATAAAAACTGGTTTAGACTCCTCACCCGGATCTGCTAAGTCTATCTCCTTAACTACCACAGGGCCATCGTAGACACCGCTACTCCCATTGGTAGGCGTTCGTTGGGCTTTTGTGTAGACTACTTTACGTTCCCCTGTGGTGAATGATTTGAAATGCTCGGGTGCGGGGTGTAAGTCTACTGGTTCTTGTTGTGCCAGGCTTTTTTCTTTCAATTCCGCTTCCTTTTGCTGTTGAGCTAACTCTTGGTTTTGTCGTCTTCTTGCAGTACGACTTAGTTTCGGCTTCTCTTCAATTTCTAATTGGGCGACGTCATGAGGTTGCGGAATACACCACATGACACTTTGGAGGTATTGTCCCCAATTATCCGCAATGGCTCCTACATAACTAAGCCATTCTGCAGTGGATCTTTCCTTGTTTATTGCAGTGCGTACATTAGCTCGATAGCGTTGGCGCTTATGTTTCGTTTTCTTCTTACCAAGTTTTTGATTTTTGTTTCTATCAGATTCGGACTGACTTGGTCGATCTTCACTTTCGGATGAACTGCAGGAGGTCACTGTCCTAGGCCTTGAGCACCTTGCTTCCACCTTTGGGTGAATATTTGATTCATTTTCCCCATCAGGCTCAGGGTCAGTTTCTTCTTGAGATTCATACTCAGAATTGCATTGGTCAGAGTCTTCGCTACTTTCAGTGTCGGTGGAGTTTGCCGCTTTCTCGCCATCAGGGGTCAAGTGCATAACACCTATCATGTTTATTGGCACTAACGGTGGCATATCTTGCCCCTCAGGTGTTACCCAACTTGTGCCTCTATTTCCCCATGTGTCTATGGTTGCCGCTAGGTGTACCCAATCCACATTATCCGACTCAGTCATACCCAGTAGGACATCCATGTAAGGAGAATCTTTCCCATCATCAGTCTCTTTTTTGCATGTATAGCAATACCTTAATGGGGCGGAATGAACAGTGGTATCCCATCGATTATCAATGATAACCTTGCTTCCTAAAGGATGTGCATGACCATTCTCAAGATCAACTCGAATGACAGAGTCCTGGAATTGTAGGTAGACATGGTTTTTTGACCAGTCATGTACCATTTGTGCTTCCCTCATGAAAGGACGTCCTAAGATCATTTGATATGACATAGGATGCTTGGAGAAATCCATTACAATGAAGGTATGTTTTACCTTGTATCCCAGGACCTTGATCTTAAGGTCTCTTAACATTCCAATAGGTTTAGCTATGGTTCCGTTTGCCATCTTAACCACTATGTTTGTGACTTCAAGGTGAGGTCTTCCCATGGATTCCCAACAGTTTTTAGTCACAATGCTCACTCCAGCACCACCATCAAGGATTCCCTTTAGAGTTAATCCCTTGGTAGTAATGGGGAGGGTTGCATTAGATTCGTCCCCTTCAAAGTACTGTCCCAACTTGTTAACAGGTATTTCCACGACCGAGTTTTCATCTAGGTTGGGTTGTAGATCCCAATGTTCCTCCTCATCTTGAAGCGTGTCGGCTCTATCCATATTTGCAAATTGTGGTAGCCCCGCCTTTAGTTCTCCATTGAGAAATGCCCGAAGAGCTAAGAATAGCTCAGGATCTCCATATAATTTGGATATGATTGTGGTTCTGATCTCGGAGGACATGAAATCCATTAGCTTGGACACATTCAACGGTACTTTTCGAGATATCGCCCCTTGACTAGGGACTAGTGAAGATGGAATCACTTCCTCTTCGATGGGGTCAGGCATTCCCTCACTAAACATTCTTTCCAGCAAGAAGGGTGTTTGCCCACTTCCGGACGTCCTATCCTCACTTTCTTCCCGAATGATACTAGGTATAGCTAACGGTTTATGGTTCTGATGAGGCTGAACTTGCGTAGGAAACACTGTGTCTGGAATTTTGATTTTTCTCGGGTTTGGCTCCAGTTCTCTTTGTGTTTCTTCCACCAAACCCCTTAAGTGTTGCACTTGTTCAATCTCCTCAACTGGGTTTGGGTAAGTTCCAATCTTTTTCTTGAGGGTTTTTGGCCCACGTGGCTTGTCTTGGGGAGTCTCAGTCAGTTTGGGTGGTCGAGAGGGCATTAACTGACTTGGTTGTGGGGCCGAGGAAGTTTCCTTCTGTTTCCCCTTATTTATGTACTCGCTTGATTCTCCTTCATTGAGGAGTGGGTTCCTCCCTTAAGGTAGTGGCTTTGGTCCCCATGGTTTCTATTGAATCGGAATCATCTTCAAGATCATTCATATACACGGGGTCGTCTCCTATCCCTATGTTAGTCTTTGAACTAGGCTTGGAGCTCGTGGCATTAAGCGATCTCTTCCGCCGTGTTTTCTTTTTCTTTGCCTGAGCGATTGATGCAGTATCCCTCTCTTCAAGAATGTAGTTTTGATTTTGAAGCATTGACCGTGTAACTACATTCGTGGGTACAACGGGTGTGGTTCCTCGTGCTTGGTTGGTGACCTCAACCAAATTCAATGGCGTAATCTTGGGTGCATTAGGATTATGTGGACATTGAGCAATCAAATGATCTATGCCACAACGATTACATGTAAGTACCGGCATTCCCGATGTGCTCCCTTGATTTGGTTGCATATGAGTAGCGATCTTCTGTAGGCTATTAGGGCACTCTGCTACACGATGCGGTCCACCACACTCGTAACATTGAAGAGGTGGTCTCCTCGCCATGGTATTAAGGTTTTGCCCTCTTGTGGCAAGAGCAGCCGCTTGATATACAGGCTTGACTTGCCCGAAATGATCCTCCATGTAGTACTGGGGAATCATTTCAAACGTATCAATCCCGTATGGAGCAGTAGGGTCTATCTCCTCTTCATAATCCCCACATGCACTATGTGACTCACAACCCATTTGGTTTATTGGGGTAATCCTTGGATGTGGAGGTTGTGGTCCTAGCACTGGCGTTGTAACGGCACAGACTGGACTACATTCGGATTCCTTGGAACTATGTGCTATGACGGTTGCTCGACAGGTTGTGCAGGCATTAGCGCAGGTACTTGAGGTGTGTTTGACCAGGCTAGTGGTGCCTGATTTACCAACATTCGCTTAAGTACTAGGCAATCTTTAGATTGATGGCCGTACTTACCACATGCATTGCAATTCCCATTGAATTTGACTCTGAATGTGGGACATTCACTCGTGCTATGTGGTCCTAAGTAAACCGAACACCATTGTTGCTCTCTCCTTGGGTACATATGGCTATTCTGAGGAGCTCGATTACCCCTAAAGTATTCTTGGAGAGCCTTAGTAAGGTCGGTCACAGACATTTCAGATATCTTGGGCTCCTTGGCAATAGGTTTCACCGTCATTGGCTCGTGCCCAGATACTTGCGAACTAACGGATTTTGTTTCCGAAGACACCTTTTTACCTGCAATCATCAAGTTGTCTTCTAACTGGATTGCATTGGCAGTGACTGCTTCCCACGTTGTAAGACCTCTAATGACTAAGCCATTGTAAATGTCCTCGTGGTGCAATCCTTGGATAAATCTATCGAGCAGTTGGTTATTATTGAAGCGCTCGTCGGGAGTGCAGCGAGAATTTAGATGCTTCAATCGACTTATAAAGTCTCTCACTGACTCCCCTTCCTCGCGTTCGGCTTTTTGTAGTTGAGATGCTACTCCCCAAAGCACACCCTCACGTATGTACTCTTTCAAGAACAATCTCTTGAGAGTGGGGTAGTGAGTGCGCTCTTCAACCCTTAAGGTTCGATACCAATCTCCGGCCTTCCCACTTAAGGTTAAGCCTAAGGCTTTACACTTATGCAGCTCATTGTGCTCTTCCAAAGAATCACACACGTGTTCAAAGACTTCAATGTGCTTCCTAACATCCTCGTTACCACTGAAGTTTTGAGTGAGCTTAGCCACTTGTACTGCCTTGCTTCTAGGTTCTCTCTCAGGCATACCCCGCATGTTTTCCGCAATAGATCGTCCGATCGTCTGAGCAAATGCTGCGAGATCACCTAGGTGAGTAGGCATAGCTGGTGGAGGCACTTCTGGGATAGCCTGGCTGATAGGAGTTGGCATTGGTCTGAGTATGTTGGCAAACGATGTAGGATATGATATGTGACTAGGCCTAGCTCCCCTTGGATAATGGTTATGATAAGGTGGTCGTGGAGCATACGCCATTGGCATACTAAGAGGCGTAGGAGCTACATGAGCATGAGTAGCGATAGGTACATATGGTTGATAGGCACTGGCACGCACTGCTGTTGTAGGTACTGTTCCACTAGGTAGCGGTGTCGTACTAACTACAGCAGTAACAGGTGCACTTTCAGCTATGCTCATCATTGGGGTAGGCATTGCGGATTCCCTAATGGAAAGTTGAGCCAAGGTTGGAAAGCTAAAGTTACTACTCGTGGGCTCAACTTGCATTGAGACTCCAGGCGAAACAACATACGAAGGGTCTATGGGACTCACCGAGGGAGTCTCCAATTGTGATAGGGTTGGTTGTTTGGCCTTGCCCGTATCCAAAAACCTCATAGGGCCAGTGGAAACTAGGTCCACTCCCCTATTTTGCCTCTCAATTTGGATAATTCTATGAATAACCTCACATATCATTTGCTGTTGCTCTTCTAGATTAGTGGCGCTAGATGTAGATCGTAGGACTTCTAACCAACCTACATGGTATGTGTAACCCGTGTATAGGTCCGTTAGAGTCTCTGTGTGTAGATCATATTCCCAATTTTCATTGAGAAATATCCCATCTAGACTTGGTGTGCCAAACGGTTCTCTTGAAGTGGATGCAATGTCACTTCTTATGGATTGGCTTCTAGGGATCTCTACTTTAGGAAGAGCATCGGAATGTGGTAGCTCAGTAGGGCCCTCATTGAACGAAGTGGGTAGAATATCCACATGGACACTCTTTGGGAGGGTAGGGTCTACATAAGATGTGAATGGCGAATCCACTACCCCTCCTTCCTCATTTACTTCGCTTGTCGCATGTTCAGAGCGTGTAGCTCTACTAAAGGTCTCTATTAGACGACTAAACATGCTAGATCCGGGTTGTGGGGCCCACACTGGCATGTTTTGGCTTGTCTCCTCAGGGTTCTTGGTAGGGTGCCCTTCTATGGCTTCTGAGTCAGAGGATGAGTCACTATCCACTATTCGTGGATCTTGGGTTGCACTCCCTTGGGTTCCAGCCGAAGGCCAAGATGCTAACGTGGAGGGATGGTGTGAGCCTGCGTAGACTGAAACGCTTTCTAGTGGCTCATACTCCAGCACCCGACCAGAGCGGAGATGCATGTGATGTGGGTACCCTACGTGCGTTGGTAACTACCCTTGAAACTCACACAAGTGGTTTCTTAGGTGTTTCGCACCCCGTTTTTACTTGTTTTTGTGTTGTTTTTAACCCGTTTTTGACCCCCTTACTTACGGTCAAACTTGGACTAGGACGTGTGATAGCTCGAAACGAGCGTATCGTTCAAAGGATCCTAGTGTGCTTTACAGCACCGTGTTCGCCTATCTAGAGCTCCTGTAGTCCTCAAAACAGTCCGTTTCCCTTGGGGGGAAGGGGCAAAAGCCTACTTGCTTGTGGAGGAAAGGGTGAGGGCTTTATCCCACATACTCACTTTACTCCTTGGGGAGTGGGCTACATATAGGGCACAACTTCCCATAAGCTCTCACTTGAAAGAAAGCTATGGAGGCTCACTCTCCTATATATATATATCAAAAGACCGAGACCGAGACCGAGGCCGGGGCGGCCGGGGGTCAATTGGGGTTCTTTCTTTTCAAAAAAATTTTCTCCAATTAGAAAATCTTTCCTCTCCATACGTTCGGTTCTTTCTTTGAAAATAAAATTTAATTTTTTCTTTTTTATTTTTTATAATTTTTTTATTTTTTGTTTTTTGTTTTTTTTTGTGAGATAAGTTTTCTAGGGTTTCCTTAGGGTTCAGCCTTGGCCGCGGCGCAGTTCGCACACACAGCACAGATCTAGGGATTCAGAAATCCCTCTCACACACAGAAACCAGATAACAGAATGCACGACCACACGCGGAGCGAAAATATACCAAAAGAAACAGAAATGCAACACAGAAACACCTTAACAACAAACACACAGTCGCTTTCCTACAGTGTAGATTAAACTTCACGTAGCAGTCGAGCTGCAAACTGGAGCTTGGTGCAGGGCAACTCCCCGGCACAGCGGCGCCAAAAATGTGCGCTTTTGCCGCACAAGTTGTAACTAGGGACTTGCCGAACACCGTATGCGAGCCACGAATGGCGGCAAGCATACAACCAGGGAAGGCAAGCTCAAAACAGAATGCAAAAGGTGTGTCACTCACCGCTCAACCGCCGCCTTGAAGGATTCCGCGTCGCAGCCGTGAAGGAGGAGCCGCCGTTCGCCGCTCTACCGCCTCGCCGCCGCCACCGTGCCGCTACGCAGTGCGCTCGATCGCTCTCTCACTCTCTCTCTCTCTCTCTCTCACACACACACGCAGGAGAAGGAAACCAAGGAGATAAGGCAAGAGCACTCTTGTATTCACAACACATGAGAATGAGGATTTTAGGGTTACATTTGACTCATATAGGTGACTTGGCCGTTCACACTTGGGCGCCCATACATGGCCGGCCGACCCTAACCCTTATCCTACTGATATCCAAGGTGCGCCTCTCATCGGCGATCACCCAATCCCTTCATCCTTAACATATGGTGCCGACAAGCCCGGCCCATGACTCAGAATATTTAAATTAATGACGTAAAATATAGTACGTCGCCATGTCCGCCCATGGGTTAACAATGTGCATCATGTGAACGATCATCACTGATATAGAAATGATACTCTTGAATAATGACACGGGTCTTGCGGGTACTTGCTATCCTATCTACATGAGCCTCTCCATGTCGATAGCTAATGTGGACCATAATAACAACCTGGTGAGGTAAGCAATACAGATGTTTAGGACACAAAAAAACAAATAAGTAATATAGCTCAAACATGAAACAAATATTATGAAATATAACCATTACCTTCTCTAAGAAGTAATAGTCAGATTGTATCTCCTGAAAAGGTGTGAAGGTGTAGTTCTTTGCAAAATCAATCACAGAGATGACCACACCGATAGGAAACTCTACCAGGCATGCTCGGAACTGACGATCCTACCACTTGGCACAATGACTGTGCCGTATATAGGGTAGATCTGCTCCCTAAATGTGGCTGTGAAGTGACAACGTGGTGTATGTTTGTCCACGAGCTGTAACTTCCTGGACTGACCACCACTCTGGAGCTGGTGTGTCACATACTCATAACGTTGCCATGGCACTATCTCTTGGTCACTTGCATCAAGATCTACCATCAGTAGATGTGCAAGTGAACCACATGATGTGCAATTGCTCTCCACACAAGGCATCCTATGGAACTGGGCATCCTCCGTGCATGCACACAAAAGAGAGTGGATGAAATCACGAGGACTACGAGGCAACTCTCTATGCCCAGAGAATGGAACACATCATAAAAAAGTTTGAACTCAACATGGTAGCGACATGTGTCACGCTGACGTGACACATGTGTCACGCTGACGTGAGTACCTCACAAACCAAGGCTTACACCCCTTAAATGACCTTTGCCCAATTTTAGGCTCTGGATACAAAGCCACAAACTGAGAATACAACTCAGTTTGGGTCATTTCAAGAAAGCAAGCACCATGCTCAATGAACACTCCTCTTGTCGCTCTCTTACGCAAAGCTTTCTTGAAAACTGGCGAGGCACGACAATTCTCCTCCCAAAAACTTTCTATCAAGGTTCTAGTGGTTTCATCTAATAGGCGATCATGCCTAGCTACACGACCACTACTCGCCCCCCACAAAGCACCAACCTCATTGGCATCTAAACTTTGTCGTCCAATAGACCCAACTCTAAGTGCGTGTGGTGCTATGGAAAGGATGCGAGATGTGGCACTAACCTTACCCTTCATTTGGGAGGTACTTATGGCTGCCACAATAGCCCGTCGAGTAGCCAAAGCGTCTGCATATTCCTCTTCTTGTTAACTATATAGGAATGACGAACACTTTGTAGCACCGCCATGCCAGCTCTCCTCTCTCTTCGACCTACAATGTCGGAAAGCTCTGCAGTTGGCCATGTTGGGCATATCAATCAAAGCATCAAGCACACATGCCTGTGAAGGCGTGAGGTCTTTGAAATAGGAATTGAAGATTGCATGGGCACGACGATGCATTAGGAAAAAGGGGAGCTCATTTTGGGGCCTTTTAGAGTTTGGAGAAAATGTCACGCAACCAATCAGGAGAAGGCCAACGTAACGTAAAAAATCCACAAAAAAAGAGTGAAATAGAAAATAGAACAGTACTTAATGGTGGCAGAAGCGTGCGAGATGAATAGGAGATTTGTGTTTGATTCTCTTCTCCAGCATGTCTCTATCATGAGATTTTAGTCCATCTTTGAGGTAAGAGTCTGTTTGAAACTTTCCGCTCGTGACAATCCAATTTCCTTTCTTCTCAGACTTTCGAGGGACTATTCCATCTTCGACAAGCATCTCTCCTTTTGCCATAGCTTTGTTGTAATTTGCTCTCTTCAACATTTCACCTGTTGTGGAAATCTTTTTGTTTTTTTCCTTTAAGCCGATCTGCATTACTTAGAATGTTAGATTAATTGAAATCTAACATCATACTATCTTTCTTTTGTGTTGGTTTTTATTAGGGGTGTGTTAGATTCAGAGCCTGAGATGGCACCCAGAAACAATGGACGATGCATTAGAAAACGTTCGGTGGGTTTAGATGGTAAAGACTCTGTTGATGTACGAAACATATCTTTGCCATGAAGGCCTATCACACAGATTTCAAGCATAGAGGTTTCCAATATTGTAACAGCAAATGCTAGTTTGGAAAATGTTTGAGGTGGAAAAAGAAGCTTGGGTACTAATGCAACCCAAGAGGATCAGGAAGAAGAGCAAAAAGCAACAATCAAAGTACTTTCCTGACATCCTGGAAAGGCAGAGTAAAAGGTTTTAGAGTGAAAGAAGGCAAAAGATGTGTAAAAGAGATTCTGGTGCAGCATGTTTATATGCATCGAGGACTTCAATTGCGAGAATATCCAACTTATCTTCCACATCATGGACCAAATTGTAAACACATAATATAACTTAAATTATTTTCAAGGCACAATTGTTTCTCTCTTTCTAACTAAGATGATCTTTCTGAATGTTTCAGATCTATATCCTTCATCATACGAGGAGTGGCGGATTCTTCAATGTCGTACATGGCGCAATAGGAGAGCTACAGTACAAAGGTAGATCTGTAAGAGACTTGGCTAAAGCGGGTATTTTTTTCTATGTGATCACTTCTACCAGCTATTGGACCATGCTCATTCTTATGGCATATTGCAAAGGCAAGATTTTTGGGAATGGAATATAATAGACTAGCATGTTCCCGATGGAAGTATAATAGAGGCATATAGAGCCAAACTATATGCAGAAGTGCAGCATTCATTGAAACCAAATATTGCAACAAGAATAGTCAAAATCACAGCTTTTATGCCTGTCAATGTTTTCATAGATATTTTTCAAGAATATTCAATCCGAGTTTGTAAGACTATGTTTTCTTTTAAAGCAAAAGGCTGTGATGACATTCCAAAATTTTTGGATGATGGTTGGGATAAAATTATGGCCAACACTATGTATTGTGAGGTTGTCCATGACACAATCAATCTCAAGTACATGTTTGCCTCCCATAATTTTATTTTCTCATTTTACTATAAACGAAGTAGGATGATAGGTACACAATTAGTACCAATGGAACAAGATGAGAGCTCTTCATGTCTAGAAAATGATATTATTGATTTAGATGTTGTCGAGAATGGCATTTTAATAGCATCCATCACACTTAGAAGATACTTCACACTCTCGATTACAGAATGACATTATAAACGAGACTGAAGGGAGTGTCTACATGGGATTTTCATTCATTTTAAACAACAAAAAAGGTAAACTGAGTTTCCTAAAGTACTCATTCAAGATTGGCAAAATTGTTTTATCAAAATTTTAATTCAAAAAATGTAGACATCTCATTTTCAAACTGTGATTTTGTTTCAGATACTGCAAAGAAGAGAAAGCAAGATACAATGCAGAGATATTGCAAGCAGAACAATTCAGATAGTTCAATCATCTTGAACTCAGGTACAATAGACAATTCATATATACTTTTAATAGACAGTAAAAGCATATTATAGAATTCTTAACATTTTCAAACCAAGAAGTGATCCATAGAGAAAAAGTAATTGCATTTATCTTTGCATTTACTGTTGTTGTTCTCAGATGTACAGAGGAGGGTATATCTACAGATGTACAAATAATCCTATATTTGGGTTTCTAGCTCAGGCTGAGCCTGGCTTTGGTCCAAAGACTCAGATAAAGGCTCCTTGTCGATATGGCTCTCCCTCGGCTTCTCCTTTTGCTCCCCAGTTACATCCGAAGACTTCATATTTCGTGGGAGAGGCTCATCTTCCATTTTCATCTCCTCAGGCACTTTGGAAGGCTGCTCCTGAACTTTCTAGAACCCATCAAGAATGTTATCATTTAGATTGAAAGATTTCAAATCATCTTTCTCCTCAGTAATCACTTCTACATCAATATTGGAAGGGGATATTGGCTCGTTTAGAATTGGAGGAGATGCAGGAATAGGAGAAGCAAGTCGTAGCAACCTCAAAATTGTATTAGCTCTGAAACTATAGACATAGTCAGAGCCTTCTTGCATCTGCAATAAAGAAAATATTATTTTCAAAAACTGATTGCATTTATGTTAAAAAAATTTATGATTGTAAATCTTTTGACTTACAAACTCAGGCTGCTTCTCTCCAAAGTAGGAGTCAAACATGTAAATCTTTTGACTTACAAACTGTTGAAAATACAAGTGAATAGGGTGTGTGCGGGAACAAGCCCTTGGTTAGAGGCTGTAAAAGAGAATTAGTAAATGTGAAAGAACCTATGAAAAGGTGGGAAGAATCTACTGGGAGAGAATAAAGGGTAGCATGAGAAGATTTAGGAAGTGTGGAGATATTCTGGGAAGTGTGGAGATATTCTGGGAGATATTATGGGAAAAGTGAAGAGGTGGAGAGAATCAGGGAAAAGAGGTGGAGTGAATCATGGAGAAATCAATGGGATTTGATGCTTGACGTAAACTCTATAAATTGAGGCATTGCCCTAATGAGAATTTGCTGGTTTTTGAGTATCCATGCCTACATTAATCTATTTGCTAAATTACCCACTAATTATGTCTTAATTATTTGCTAATCACTTTATTAATGATGTTGATTCTAGTGTTTGATTCACCATAGCTCATCACAATGCTCAAATTTCAACATGGTATCAGAGCCATGCCTAGAATCCATCAGATTTATGATCCCATTAGCTAATTAATTAGGATTAGTAGATAATTAGAAAATAATCAAAATTTTAGTTATTTTTCACTTCACCCCTTCACCCCCAGCCAGTGGAGGATCTCATTCACCTTGCACACATAAAATTAGGGCAAACCCTTCTAGCATATGGTAGCCAACCCACTTGCCTTCAAGCCCATCAAAACGGCGTGGCAAACCGCCAAGGCGTTTAGGAGAAATCGCGAAATTCACTGGCACCTTTTTTCTGAGGAGTTTTTGACATTGCAGCTTCCACAAATCAAAGGTCTCTAATTCCTCCTAGCCCAAGGTGTTTTCAAGCATTCTCTACAAGCTGGTGAAGACAGAATTCAGTTTCATCAAGTCTACAGTGAGATCCAAGCTCTTCATCAAATCTGCAGGTGACTTTGGTAAAACAGAGATTAAGCTTTCAATATTTGGTCAAATCTTGTGTTTCTTGGCTTAATCCTCTACTAGACTCATTGCTATTCATGCCTTTGAAAGCATTTGAGCTCATTTGAAGTCTAAAGCACCAGATCTGGACTCCCCGCATACTCTGTTTTCTACACACAAAACAGAGTATTAATTTGCTAATCAATGATTAATCAGTGCTAATCACTATATTTTGGTGCAATTGAGGGTTCAAATTAACCATTAGTATCTGATATAGATCCCTATAACGTTAGATTGCAATTCAGAGTTCGCTTGATACTCCAACCATTCCGTACAAATTGGTTACCCTTGATTTAATGTAATTTCTGGTGATTTTATGCTGATAAATTTGTTGTAATCATCTATTAAACACCAGATTGAGTTGTAAAAGGGTAGACACTGCCCTTGAATCTTGAAATTGGATCAAGAGGTAAGACCCCCTTCACATCACCATGAGTTCAGCACAAGAAATAGCCAAATTTAATGGGGAGCAGTTTTATACATGGCAGACAAAAACCATGTATTTGCTCATGAGGAAAAATCTGTGGGGATTAGTTGAAGGGAGAGATGAATGCCCAGAGAGAGGAGAAAATGAGTGGAAGAGTAGGAATGAAAAAGCATTGGGACTTATTGCACTCAGTTTAAATGATGAAATCATTCATCACATCACAGGGATACAATGGGCAAAAGATACATGGGATGAACTCAATAAATTATTTGGTACACAAGCAAAAAATTCAAAGATAAATCTGTTAATGCAATTCTACAAATTGGAAATGAAGGAAAGTGAACCTTTAATCACACACTTGAACAAATATAAAAGCATTAAGCAACAGCTAGCAGCTATTGGCAAAAAGGTAGAAGATGATGAGGCACTAGCAGTGCTTCTGAAGAGTGTGGACAAAGGTGATTATGAAAACATTGTAGCAACACTAAAGAATGTACCTGAATTGAAGCTACACGAGATAGAAGCAGCTCTACTAGAGCAAGAGAGCAGAGGCAAAGAGAAGAAGTGGCTTGACTCAACAGCAGGAGAAGGCATTCTTCACCCGAGGAGGATTCTCTTGAGGACGAGGACGAGGAAGAGGCAGAGAAGGAGGAAGGCCCTTCACTTGCCACAAATGTGGAAAGCCAGGACACATGGCGAGAGACTGCTACAGCAAACCCAGTGGAGAAGGAACGACATCGGCAAACTTCATGGAGGCTCCAAAGGAAGTGGAGTCGGATCATCTTTTCTGAGAGAGAGATAGAGAGAGAGAGAGAGAGAGAGAGAGAGAGAGAGAGAGACCCCACAACGCAATGTAACCTGCCCCAACAAAGTAAAACCACCTCTGAGCCACCGATGATGTAGGCCAAGTGGTAGATGTATGTGTGAGCACTTTAGTCAAGGTCGCGGGCACTTATAGTAGCCTTGGACACATAGAGAGAGAGTGTGTCAAGGACTATGGAGTTTAGGGACTTGAGGCACTGGTCGCGGGCTATCAAGTAAGAGGGAAACTTGGTATAGGGTCCAGGTGTGCTAGGATTATTCACTTGAGGGGAGGTGTTGAAAATACAAGTGAATAGGGTGTGTGCGGAAACAAGCCCTTGGTTAGAGGCTATAAAAGAGAATGAGTAAATGTAAAAGAACCTATGAAAAGGTGAGAAGAATCTACTGGGAGAGAATAAAGGGTAGCATGAGAAGATTTAGGAAGTGTGGAGATATTCTGGGAAGTGTGGAGATATTCTGGGAGATATTCTGGGAAAAGTGAAGAGGTGGAGAGAATCAAGGAAAAGAGGTGGACTGAATCATGGAGAAATCAATGGGATTTGATGCTTGATGTAAACTCTATAAATTGAGGCATTGCCCTAATGAGAATTTGCTAGTTTTTGAGTATCCATGCCTACATTAATCTATTTGCTAATTACCCATAATTACATCTTAATTATTTGCTAATCACTTTGTTAATGATGTTGATTCTAGTGTTTGATCCATCATAGCTCATCACAATGCTCAAATTTCAACACAAACTCAGGCTACTTCTCTCCAAAGTAGGAGTCGAACATGTATTTAGCTGTTATAAGTAATCTCCATCCACAAGAATATGGGTCTGATTGTTGTGGTGTCTGTAAATAAATTATGAGAATTTAAATAAAGATAAATAGTTCTCTATACAGAAGATAAAATAAGATTGGTGTTCTTCCACAAACCTGCAGTGCAATTGGTTCAATAAGGTTGAGTAAATTTGTATTTGGAGGACATAAGTCCAGGGCATCAAAAAGTCTTTTCAAGACACTACAATACCAAAGGAAATGTGAGAACTATCAAATTTCTTTGATATTAGCATCCTCCATACCCCAAACTTTCATGAGAATACATTAAGGATAAGACTTACAAGCCTAGCTCCTGGTGGGTACCCTGAAGAGAGTTAAATGTATAACATCTCTTTTGTTCAAGGTCAATGGAAACAAAACTCTAATGAGAGCTACAAAAAGAAGAATAATATAAGGACCAGAAAGATAAAGGAACCAAAAAGCAAAGTACTGTGAAATCTAAAATCTAGGTGTACTTACTTGGAGTGGTATGGTAGGAAGATGACATCAAATACTTCAAAATTGCAGTAATTGAACCATTTTGCAATGTCTGCACTGCTCTCTGTGTGATCTCTGAGCTTGAAAGAGATTCCTGGATCAGTGATGAAGATCCTGTGCATAACCCCATGATGTAATTTGCTCTTGAACATGCTGCACAAGAAAAGACTCAAAGACTCAGTTTGAGATTGAAAAGGATTGATACTTTTGTAGAAAAAATAATCTTGGTAAACACTCACTAGAGAGTAGCTAGGATGAGAGTATCTGTCAGGTACGACTTCCTCTAGGAGGAAAGAGCTTTTATACAGTCTCTAGTGAGCCTGAACTCCAAATCAGCCATATCAAAATCAGTGGTCCCTAATTTTATTTTAATTTTGGGCCCCAATTCCAGAAGCCTCTCCTGTATCTTCAACTCCTTAATAAGTGTTTTTGACTCTAGGTCCGAAGATGAATCCTTCACTTGTTGTTTCATTAAATCCTCATAGGCTGACTTACCTCTGGTCTCATAGTTGTGTGTGACCTCTTCTATCTTCACCTCATCCTTAGAGTGCTTCCTGCTTGGTGGTATTAATAAGATGTCTCTCATCTTAATATCATCCCAGTCTTCTGCATTCAGAATTTTATCATATCTGTACCTTACTCTCACTAATGTGTTGATATCCTTTTTTATTATTGTCACCCTATGTGCATGGGCAGCAAACTAGCATGGTATCCTGGAAAAACTCTATGAGAAAATCTTCTGCTACCTCATGTAAGGTGAGAAGGCCAGTCCTACACCACCTTTTACATATAAACTTATATGTGATTCCCACTTTGTACCTTAGATATTCACACAATATAGAGCTTAACTTGATTTTTTGAGAAAATCTTAATCTATTTGTCTATTTTCTCTTTAAATATTTCAAGGTCTTTAAAGTGTTATAATATATGCCATTTTTTGTACCCACAATAACTACCACTTAAAATGCTCAATCTTGTAGATCAAAAGAGTGGCAGATAGTGAGACATTGTTAGAATGTGGTGGTTAGTAAAAATTACAAATCCAATGGTTGGATTTTTAATGATCTCTTTTTCAAAAATTTCCAGGCTATCAGAAGGCCTGTAATATTAATAATCTAATCAGTAAAATTATAATTTTGATGTAAATCATCTAAAATCTATAAGGACTAGTGTACCTGTAATGGTGCATCTATGGAAAAAAACATTGGATCACTCTAAGTATGGAAAGATCAAATTTTTATCATTTCATCATATTTTTATTTTGATTAAGTTCTCCCTGAGAACATTGGCTCCCTAATTGATTCTCTTCTTCTGGCATCTGTGCATGGGCTTGCCCTTCTTGGAGGACTTTGACCTCCCCTTTGAGGGACTTTGACCTCCAGCCACTGCCAAGTTAGGCCCACTTCCCTTTCTCCTTGCAGTTTCCTTTGTTCTTACCATCAGAACTGAAAGAAAATAAGCAAAATAATTAATTAATTAACCTTAAAGATGCCATAAGGTAAGCTTCCACTCAAAAATAGGTACAATAATGAGAACTATCACGGAACAGGAAATTCCATATGTCATTAGATTCAAGTAAGATATGGAATAGATCGGAATCCACCTTCTCCCACTAAAACATGTCAAAGGAAGAGTTTAGCCAGAAAACGCGATTTCAGAACGTTTGGTGGAAAATAGAATCATATCGCGTTTTCCCACTAAAACATTAGTAGTATCTAATCACAAATTATTCCATTTTATTCCATAGTGATGTATTATGATACATGACTCTAAGCTGAAAGAAGGGAAAAGCTTAAACCAAACATTTGCAATCAAATGCGATTTTCAAGTTTTTCGCCTGCCAAGACACAACGAAATCGCGTTTCCTGACAAAAAAGTGATCCAAAAACGAAACTTATATGTTCATTCTCTGAGAAAATTCTTATAGACTTGTCTATTCATCGAATATATATAAGGAATAAAATAACAGGGTTTCAGTTTTGCAGGAGTATACCCTCTCAGTTAGTACAATCCTTTCAAGAGGATCTATACTTGCTTTTGGTTGAGCTGGGGATATGACGATGGTACCTTTCAGTCGGAGAATGATATGCTGAATGCTATCCTTCATTCGGTGGACGCCTTTTTGTGGAGGAGATGTTGTACTGAACAGAGAAGTGAGGAGGGCAAGTATTCTAGCACATTGTATACTTTATGCCTCGAAATTCACACCACCGTGGCACGTGCCACTATAAATGCCACACGTGTGATAAACGGTACTTGTGCATCATGATGATGTGTCCTCGTTTTTTGTGCAGATTCGTTTACCGTGTCCTTTTGCGTTCTCCTCCACACCAACCATCTAGTGACCACTTTCACCATCCCCTTCACATCAAGCACAATTCCAATGCTTCTTTCTTCAAGCGTTAGCCTCGTACCCTTTAATCCCAAAGAGACACAGATCATCTGCTTAAACCCTAAACTAAACCACATCTTGGTTTTCCATTTAGGCAACTTTGATACACCTTTGATACACCTGTTCAAGGTCGTCCTGCATATACTTTTGTTCAGAGAGCATGGACAGAGGAAAAAGAGGTATAGTTCAAACTGATCCCAATTCTATACTATAGTGTTATATTCTATGTTGTTGGACCCCGTGTTGTAGTAGTTCCAGTATCGAAAGGTGGTTTTGATAGAAAACGCGAAATAGGATGGTTTTGCTTGAGGGGGACAGAATATCGCGTCCTCTAGCGATTCCGCACAACTTTCTTTTATATCCTCTCCCTTAATTACCTATTCTAGTATATGAGTCTAGCATATGAGTTCTACGGCATTCAAAGAATTTTCGCAAACAAAACGTGATTTCAATGTTCTGGCTGTAAAGACATGTCAAATCGCGTTTTTCGACCAATAGTATTTTGTATGAGAATCGATGCATATCTCGTATTTTTTGGCCTTTATTCTGTAATCTTTTCTCTGTTCTCTCTGTGTATCTTTATGTGCATGTACAGTTTTGGATAATGCTCCAGCCAAGAGAACATTGGACCTGTCAAAATACTCTATCAAAGATGAGGAAAGTCTAGGTGAGCAATAATTGAATTTACTCTTCTTTATATGAGAAAATATGAATTATTTTTTATTTCTGCTATTGTATTTTTCATTACAGCTAAGAGGCAGAGTACCAGTAGCAAAGGAGTAATCAAATCTGGTGAGCCAAGGAAGCTTTTGGAAGAGCAAAAGTCACCAGACCTACAGCTTTTTGAGTTTCTCCAAAAGTCCAATGTCCAAAAGGAGTATCCAACATTTCACAGGATGTTCAACACTCCTTTAAAATTGACTGACATTGTGGCTCAACACAAACACTTTTTGGAGGACCAGTTTGAGGTGTTTAGACAGATGACAGAGCTGATGGAAGGATTGTGAATAAGGATGAAGCTTTTGTGCATATCAAGGACTTATGCCAAAGTGATAAGCTGAGGTATCAATTGAACAGGAGATTTGATGTTCTACCTTGCTGCTTCAAGGGTATCTGCAATCTCCACAAGAGGGGCTGTAGGATATTGGAGGAGAGCTTTGCATTTGCCATTTATTTACATTATGTTGAGCTTGGTGTTTCTGAAAAGTCTGCTTAAGAACATGACTTGGAAGAATATGAGGAAAAGGAGGAGGAGTTGGCAAGTGAAGAACTTCAAGATGAGGAGCAAAGCATTAATCTAGAGGAGGAGAAGTCTGCTATTGCAGCACTTGATCTTATATCTCTGAAATCAGAGACTTTAAGAGATGCAATTACAGTGGAAAATTGAGCTTGATAGTTCCAGTTATGCTGTTCCCATCCTTCCATCATTCAAGATAGAAGGTAGAGAATATGTTTTCCTAAATGACATATTGTGCATTTTCAATCTAAGAGAGGACTATGCACTTGGCCTCATAGCTCAATCATGCAAGGTGGACAAAGAAGTAACGATAGATGATCATCCCTTGCTAGAACTAGAAGACAAGTTCAATCCTCCATTGGAACTTTCTACGTGTTTTAAGGAGGCAAGTAATTTTGAAGAGGTGGATGAGGAAGTCTTTAAAGAGGTACAAGCCTGTATGGATCTCACTGGAAGCTCAGCTCTGGCACATCATTCTGAGCAGACATCAAAACATAGTATCTCATTGTGGAAAGAGAACTTGCTTGCGCAGGATGAGAATATGAAGGTAATGGCATCTTATTTGTGTACTTTTGTGATATTTCAATCCCTGCTTTTGAGTTCTAGTGACCATTTAGGTAATCTAACAATATTGTCTACATGCAGTTAGATATTGAAGATGAAACCTTCCTCTTGAGGTCCAAAGGAAGCAGAGTTGCTGGCTTGGGTAAACTGTCAAGTCTTTCCCATTTCCTTGCAGACTTATGTAATGCCAAATTGTTAATATACCATGGGACAATGAGCAACAATGGGGAAGCAATAATTCTTTTTTTCAAGTGTATGTCAGAGGCCCTGGGTGGCCATTCCCTTTCATGGTCTGCAGACAAAGTGATATTGATAGAGAAGAGGTCTGCCTTACATATTTTTGGTTATTATTCCGGAAAACAATGCTCTAGAGCAGGATATTTTTTATCATATACTGCCTATGCGCTCGTTTTGCTGGTGTAAAGAATCCTCTCAGTCTCGAGCCTTATGGCAAGCACAAACTTATACGGAACCGAGAGCCAGCACTATTGGGATCACCAAAGAAATTGGAGGAAGAAGAAAGTGCTCGAGAACCAACCTCACCAGAACAAGGAAGATCTCAGAGCACTGTGGTGTCATTGAAGAAAAAGAAGTCTCCAAGTAAAGTGAAAGGGAGGGTTCCCATTGGTAGACCTTGGGAGAAACCCTTAGGCCATTAGCTATGAGATAATTGTCATTGTATATTTAGCTTTAGAACAACAATTTATTTCTGCTGTATCTTTTGTATTATGTATTTTCTATGCATCAAAATTTGAGAACTGTTCTCAATTATGCGGTACACAATTTTTACACTTGTATTCTTCTGCATCCACCAAAAGGAATTGTAAACACACATTCTGTATTTCTATGGATCAAAATTTGAGAAGTGTTTTCAATTATGAGATTATGAGATACGCAATATTTACACTTGTATTCTATCCACCCATTTATGATCTACAAAGGTATTTGATTTTCTCCATTCAGCATGTCTCTCTGCTGCATTCGAACTCTCTAAAATTTTATGTCTTCTCTGCTTCTGAGCTACTTGAAAGGCTATCTTGACTTGAGATGCATTGACCTTTCCCTTTGTTTCGATCTTTTGAAGTACGCCTCGATAAAACCATTGAAACACTTCCTTTAAGCTGTTGCCTTTTTGTTTTCCTCCAAAATGTTGTGTATGTCTAAAGAAAGCATTACGGGCCATGTAGTGTGATTTTTCCATTCCTTGTGTAGACCAGATTGCAGGGCATCCATACTTTTTTACAAAGAATGGAAGATGGTTGTAGATAATATGCTGTTTGGACACAGAAAGAGTCTAGCATTAGAAAACACAGAAAATACAAATCATTTTGTTCTCAAAATTGAACAATTGGGTGGAAGTTAGTGTTGTCACCATGTAATGGGTTATGTTGCAGGTTGTCCATGCTTCCTTCATTGCCTTTCCGAAATTCTTAACCTCTTTCTCAAATGCCTGTTGATCATTTTTGTTCCAAGAAACTTTGTCACAATAAACAAATAGCTTGTCCAACGATTTTCACACCTCAGCCTTCACATCTCGTGCCATCCCATCTACCTGATGATCTTTTACTGCATTGTGGACTTGCTTCCACACACTGTATTTTATTCTGGATACATATTGTGATTGTCTACCCCCTTTTCTTGTTGTATTTTGTGGACGTGATAAAAACCTTCGGGCCTTTACTCTACCAATGGATGCCTTGATAGGTACCTCTTTACCATTTGTAGATTTCTTAAGATCTTTTGTTATATGAACATCTCCACCATGTAGACCAATTTTTGATAATACCGCTTCCAATGATTGTATTGCCTCTTTTCTTTTCACCTCAGGCCGAAGTTTCCAGGCAAATCCAATATATAGAAAAACAAGTTTCTCAATAATTCTACACAATGCATGCAATGTGCAAATGTGAACATTGCATAATGGAATATCAAGGACTGCTTTAAAATTTGGATCTTCCTTGTCCCTATTGGGTGCTCTTCTCCACCATTTGAAATCCAAGACATGGGCTGGTTGTTTACAATACCAGCAAGGAGATTTGGAGTTACCCCCTTTATTGATATTGTACATACACTTCAATGTCTTAAGATCACCTGCCATATGCCATTCTACTTGAAAATCACCTTTGCCTGGAACATGAAGATGACCCCCTAAAATTTGACTCCTTACAGTTGAGGGTATATCTGTCTGGTGAAAAACCCAGTTAAGTGTTTCATGGTCCTCTGTCTTCACCTGCCATTACAATAGAATGATATATGGTAGAAGTTTATTAAAAAATATACATGTATATTCAACAAATACTAACACCAAAATAAGAAAATCCATACCTCAAATGATCCCAACCACCATACATGTTTTTCTGATTGAACGCTAAAGTACTTTGAACTGGTCTTTGTGATGATTGATGGATCAAGTGCCCGATTCATCAAGGTAATAGTCACTCTTTCTATCTTCTTTTCCTTTACAATTTCACATTCGTCAAGCTTAACAACAAACTTTAAAACTCCTTTACATTCCTCAAGTGTGATGTTATAAAACTCCACCATTCTTCTCTGTAATTGTTGCAGCTCCACAAAAATATTATTCAAAGGATCATATACAGTCCTTCCTTTGGCCCCTTCATATACATTTTCGATATGTAAATATTGTCCAATGAAGTCATCTATTTCCTAATTTAGAAGACCTCTTTGCCGCCACACTGCTGCTCGGGTGGGTAACAATACACGTTTTATCCGATGATCTTTGAGAGTAGAAGAAACGATGTTAAAGATTGAAGCATATCCTTTTCTACTCACCCCACTCATATGTAGGGCTTCTTGAATTTTTTCGACATCAACTCTACTTTCTGATATAAACTTTTCGACAGGATCACGTTTCACCCTTTTGAACTTTTTTTCATCTATCAAGCTCTGCACGACAACTTTAGAGACTAAACCTTTTATTTGCTTCACTGGAACAAGATTGGAATTTTCATTTACTTCACCAAGCCTTAAAATTTCCCTACAACAAGAAAGAAACACATCTACAATTATACAATGAGACAATTATAACTCACCTTTAAAAGTTCATTGATTTTACATTGAAATTTTTTGAAACTTCTTCATTCGTTTAAACAATTTGGATGCTCATTAATGGAAGTTAACAATAAGATATCGTCATACCTTGCTTTTTGAATTCTGCGCTTACATCCTCCAGAGCCAGCCTTCAACTCTGCAATGTTCTTGATTTTTCTATTCCGTAGTCTCTCTCCTAATACAGTGCCTTTTCTCCTCGCTTTCAGTAGCATTGCCTTTGTCTTTTTATGTTCTTCCTTCTCATTTTCTAGAAGTTGCTTCAATGCCACACACTCTATCTTATCTTGCCTTTTGCTTGCTTCCTCTCGTAGATATAAATTCTTGTACATATTTGCATTAGCACATTGAGCTGAGACGTATCCATACAATCCATTTACTCCATTGCCTACAAACTTCAATAGAGTTGTTGGATTAGAGAATGGAGGTGTTGAATTTCTAATGATGCATGTTGGATAGATGCCTCTGTCACACCACAAGTCTATATGCTGCAAACCTCCTTTCCGCAGCATGTCTCTTTGCTCAGTGCATAGATGCAAACTCTTTTGGCGCTTCAATATCGGTGCATACTGTTGTTCCAAGTCGACATGGAAATGATGAAGTCGTTTCCTTTAAATTCGAAATGAGAGAGATTAGTTATGTAATACTGACAAAAGAATCATTCATACGTGTGAGCCAAACCTATGAAAAAGGTATCTTCTCAAAGCTTTTAATGATAAGACCTCGTTATTTGTGACCAACAGTATATTTATTGCCTCAAACTGACGGTTTTGGTCCTGTTGTGACTATTTTACGTAGTTTAAGAGCAAGATAAATAAGAAAATAGTGAATTTCTTACAGGGCCCCAAAATGAGCTCCGAGTTCTTCTAATGAATACCCCTTAAACACACGTGATACATAGGGTTTCTTAGTAGTGCACCTCCCAAGGGCTCGTACCCACATACAGCTTTGTCCATTATTAGGTGTGGCTCACACCCCAATATAACCTAGGATCCCCGGTCCCATCGAGCCCGAGCACCTCATTCTTGTTTTGCATAAGTTCAACCCTAGCAAAAGTGTTTTCTGCCCTAGATTCAATGTGAAAATTTTTATTTAAAAAACCAAATGAGCTATGGGGTTGTACGGACCACATCCCCCCATAGGATCCATGGGTCGCTTCTCTTGTCCCTCACCCAAACTACGGCGGGGGCCACTACTACGCCACTACGGGAAGGGTCACTATCCCGCAATGTGCCCTCAGGCCGGTCTCCCCCTGGAAGTACCTAACTTGGAACCATTTATTCATTATCAATGCTCATTTTAATGATTGTGCAATGTAATGCAAATAATCCTTTTTGTAATCAAGGGCAAACATCTTGCAAGTAGTCCGACTCATGGATTTCTCTCCTCGTGATTTCTATAACTCTTAATAGGGTTTACCGTGCCAAGACATAAAGATACGGAATAGCATCCCATCAATGCACATAAGCTTCGAAAACAATACCCCAATTCTCATTCTTCCTATTTCACAATGGAGAAGCAAATCTCTAACTTTGCGTTAAGATCTTTCTCTAATACTTCCATGAATGCCAATGAATTCCTCTAAAATCTCCTTAGAGTTATGTTAGTCAATCACAACTATTTTTGAGTCTTGATCTATTCCTTTATTATAAGATCTTGATTAAAATTATTTCTTAAGATGAGTCTATTTTCCTTAATCAAAGAGGACTAGATCCAGTTGAATTACCTAGACTTGGCCACACTAAAATTGTATGTATTTTAGAACCCTTTTTCATTAAAATTTCATTTTCTTAATAATCTCTGCTTCAAAATTTATGTTCTCTTATCCAAAAGGTATCGCTTCATTATTTAATCCTAATTTACTGACCCTAAGATGATTTGGGATTTTTCTATGGTTTTTCGAGTATTTTTTGAGACTTTACTGTTACTAATTTAATATATTCTAAGATAGAGGAGTTATAAAACTCAGTTTTCTAAACCCAAAACCTTTGGAAGTCGTCAAAAAGTTGACTCTTAACTTTTGTATATTTTGAAGGTTATTTCTCCTAACTTTTAAGGGTCTTTTAGAATATTTTTGGCCTAAATAAATTTATCAAAAATGTTAAAAATACTAAAAATTATCACCAATCTTTGACAAATATTATTGGGATTTAGAAATACGAACAAAGCATCACCTAGAGTTAATAAACCTATTTTTAGATGCCCAAAATTTATTTAAAAAAATAGATTTCTTATTTACTAAAAACCATAGGATTACAAAAATTACTCTCAAGGTTAGGAAACCTGTAAGAATATCTAATCTATGATTAGGATGATTTTCAAAACTTATAAAATTATAAAACTAATTTTGAAGAGCAAAAATATGATTTTTAAGTAGTTTTTAAGTCTTTTGGGAGATTAAAAAGTCATATAATTATTAAATTTTACTTTTGGCTGTGAAGAACCCTCTCATGCCAATGACTGTAGAAGACAACATCTAGGCTTTACATGTGAGAGACATCGGCCTTTCTTCGAGGAACTCGTCAAAGGAGGTGGGCATCACAAGGATTCCATTCATTGACAAAGAAGGATCAAACAAAGGATCGTCCCTTATTTTTTGAGTTCACGATTATGGTATCCACCCTAAACATTTCCAAAATTATTGTATCTGAGCATATGCTGCTATTGTCGGTGACATCGTTTATCTACATTGAAGAGAGTCCCTCCAGTAGGAAACTTGGGATGGATCAAGTAATGGAAACTCAAAAAGTGGGACAACGCCCAATCTAAAATGGCAATCATACGGAGTGATGAAAATATAATAGGGAATTGTTAATGTGCTCCTCTTTTTTGCAAACACTGTAGCATTCTCCTCTCAAGGAGACATCCTCCTTTTGGGTGACTTCAATGCTCAAGCATCCCAATAGATAAGTATAAATGTATGATTTCCATAGGGATCCAATTGCGCTCTTGGCAGAGATAAGACGCAATGGAGTTGGGAATGCAACGGCCACTACACATCACCAGTTATGGGTGGCAAATACCTCCTTGAGATTAGGGCTATGTAGGAGGGGATGTCCCCATTGGCCCCCTTCACTAGTAGCTTGACTTGTTTTCCACATGGGGATTGCTTGAGCACTATGGATTATTTGATGGAGTTTCGTGTCTTTTAATGCAAGACATCCTGAAGTTCATCATTCCACACCATCACCCCCACCTAAATGCCCCCATCTCCAATTTTAACCGCATTCACTTTGACTGTGACCTTGACTTCAAGGCCAGAGTTGCCTTTTGATGGGCACCCTTGCCTGTCGAAGATGAGACTTGCAAGTATTTTACCGATGGCTGAGAAATACTTTTGAAAGTTTTTACATCCTTCCCTCATACCATTTGCTCAAATGCTAGATCCTCATTGGTTCACATTCTTAAAATGGGTGATATTATGATGAAGCCATGTGGCTTCACCTAGTACAGGGAAGGGTGTATACGTGAAAAGGGAAGGGTGTAAACGTGAAACGCAAAGATCCTTCACCCATCAAAAGAAGCGATCATTCCTGGCTCAGCATGGATTGGAATTATATCGACTCTTCTTTAGGCTGAACAATCGGCGCATAACCGCCAATCTATCATGATTGACCATGCTTTGGCCAAGATGTATGGTGCAGAATTGGAGGCCGAGATTAGCTCCTTAGTAGAGAGACAAAGTTGGCGGTCCACATGGTCGGTATAATTCAAAGGAAATGATTTGACATTGGATCATATTTTCTCTCAAGATTACTACAAGAGCTCTCTCTCTCTCTCTCTCTCTCTCTCTCTTCACCGATGATGTAGGGAGTGATGGCACCACATGAGCCTATGATTGAACGAGTTTGGACACCAAGGGCGAATCAAGTGTGAGGAGAAACCTCCTCCTCAGTTTAAACAACAATATCCACTCTCCCCTACATTTTTGGGTTCAATATTGATGAGATATGATAGTAGACACCCTGATGCATTGCAAGCATATTGTGATGAATGGGACCTCACAATTTAGCTTAGTAAAACCAAGATTATTCTCTTTTTAACATTTCACATCAAGTTGTAACAAGATAATCCTCGTACGAGGTGCTGCGGTTGAGCTCATCCTATCATATGTTTACCTCACCATTACCTTCACTGATTCTATCTTTTCTACGCAACCAACCACCTAAGCCCGCTTGGTGAGAAGTTATGCTGCCTGATTATATTGCGGTACAGCCTTATTCCAGAAGCTTCACAAGAAAATTCAAGATGTTGAACAATGTAAAAAATAGATCAAGCCCAGAGATTTTACCAGAATTATCATAGTAGATAAATGAAGAGTGTTGAGCTCGTGACATCAATATATATATACATATATATAAAGCCTACAGAGGCCAACATAAAAGACATGCAACAATGTGCCAGAAATTTTGAGTTGCTCCAAAAAGTTATATTGCACTTGCAAAGACAACCTGAAGCTTGCATTAGTATGAAACATTTCATTCAATAGGAAGCCAGTCCTTGACAAAACCTGCAAGAAGGTTGATACCTTGACTCTCATACTTCTTGATGAACGGGTGTTCCTGGTGCCAAAATGAAAGAAAAACTGTTCAGCACCTTGTTTGTTCAATTCTTAACACAAACAGCAAAAGCCTATTTACAAACGTAATAGCACCACAAAACAACTAATTTAAATGGAAAAAATTTAAGTGCAGATCTTATAGTCCTCCCTTACGATGCAGTCATTTGAGCCAGTTGCCACAAATAATTATGTGCGTGTGCGTGCATGCGAAAGTGTGCGTCGTGTGCATGTGCGTGTGCGCGCGCGCGCGAGAGAGAGAGAGAGAGAGAGAGAGAGAGAGAGAGACCAGTAGTTCTACAGCAGAAAGCCTGTACCTTGGCTCCTTTTGTAAACTGTAGCAAGGAAAAGCTCCATAAGTTAGGACCATCACCAAAAAATCAGATGACCTATGAGAACAGCTATGTTGGTACACAAACAAGTGAAACACCAAGCAAGCATACAGAAAAAGAGGAACCGTATAGAGCCCCAAAACTATGGCAGACCATTTGCTGCACTCCTGCAATAAGCTTTAACCTCCGGACTTCACTGCTAGGTGCTCCATAAAAGAAGTCACCTCTTGTTTCTGTATTGTGTGAGTTTAAGAAACATGCTTACTAGGTAACAAAGCTTTCACCTGTGTATTTTCTACCTCAATGTAGCCGCGCTCAGTGTGTTCACACCATAGTGGACAGGGCAGACTACTCCAAGCCCATCACAGCTCCCTGAAGTCGTATGAAACATGGCTATGAATAAAGGACTGCATATGCTGAGGAAGAGGATGCACCACCTTGAGTGATCAGTAGTAAGCAGTGCGTTATAAATACTGGGATTGTATGGACCAAGGAAAAAGATATTTTAACCCATGGCTTCACCATGAACCACTCACCACGGTAGGGGAATGTGTCAGAATATGCAGCGGAGAGAAGACAAAATCTGAGAACACAAGAGCAAGTGCACTGCAGAAAAAATACAGCAATAGAGAAGGAGAGAGAGAGGCGTGTAACTCTGCTATATATACACAAGAAAATCCCGAATACTGAATACAAGATGTGGGGGGCCATGGGACCATTTTATATGGCCCCATCAGCAAGTCGGCCAGCACAAAAGGCAGCCGACAGCAGCCATAAAGACACCCGATTGCTACATCTCCAGTCGGCCAGCTTCAGACAGTCGGCCATCACACGTGTGACGTCGGCCAGCAGCAGAGAGAAGCAGGGAGCAGTCGGCCAGTGTCAGAGCGCGCAGTCCTGCACAGTCGGCCAGCATACAGAGGTAGCCGACATGCACAGGAAAGCCTACCACAGCAGAAAAAAATAGGGAAAAAATAGGCAAAAATATGGAGCGCGGGGAAAAATGAGAAAACACCTAATCCGGGCGGGCACACCCACAACAGAGGCCCTGATGTAAATATACAGACAGGAGATGACTACTAACACGCCCTCTCAGCTCCTGGATGTGGAACCAACCCCAGGGAGCTGAAGTGCCACCGGAGCATAGCCTGAGGTAGACTTCGTGAAGAGGTCCACCGCACTATCCTATGTCGAATAGAACTCTAGCAAGATGTCATCAACAACGATCTTTTCACAAACAAAATGCCTCTGGATGACCATGGGTTCCACCAGTGGAAACCTAGTCCTGCCAAGTAACCTCTGCAAACTCACCACCTCGCAAGAAGCACCACAAGCAGCACGGTACTCTGCCTCTGTCGATGACAAGGCAATAGATGGCTGCCTCTTACTGCTCCATATAACTGCTCCTGAGCCAAGGGAAAATCTGTAGCCTGATGTCAAGGTCCTCGTATCTGGCTCTCCTCCCCAACCTGAGTCACTCCAACCGTGGAGTCTGACTCCATCCATCAATCCCCCTCCTGTGTAAAAGAGTCCAAGATCCTTCGCATGCTGCAAAAACCACAAGATACAAGATCCTGCCTCCCAAAGAGTCCTCTGCAAACATGAGCTCAACAGCATCATCAGAAAGCTCCCGGCCAATCTGGTATCCAACAACCAGATCAATGAACCATTCTGCTTCCGAGTCAAGGAGGCGTTATACTGCTCACAAGGATCAACACCTGTTACGGTGGGATGCCAAGTCCTGGAAACCTACTGAAGATCACTCAAGGCCTTCGGAAACCTGTAGACCACCCCCTCTGAATCCGGAACCACTAAGCCTGGAGAATGTGCAATATCCACCTCCTTCTGCAAGTAATCAACTGCTACCTGCCTGGCTTTCCAAGAGGTCCCGATGGAAAGAACTTCCTCATCGACAGGAGTTTCTTTGTCCCGAAAACTACGAGACATCAGAGCATAGGTTACCTGTAAAGTTTCCTCTGACTAACGAACACAAGAACTACCAACATCTGTACTAGAAAGTTCCTGCCAACTGCTGCCATCATCTGGCAAGCCATCCACCATCTGGGCCGGGAAAGCATGCACTTACAACGTATCCGCACTTAAGTGGCCATTACCAGACTGCCACTTATCACTAAACTAAGGACCTGGGAGAGAGAGTGCTGAAAGTTTGTAAACTCCATTCTCCACTAAACTGAGGACCTAGGAGAGAGAGTGCTGAAAGTTTGGAAACTCCATTCTCCACTCCGCCTTCCCAAACTACATGGTATGTTGCCTTGTCCCGAAGAGCAACAAAATGCTCATCAAACTCCACCCATACGCCAGTCTTGCAAACCTGATGCACTAACAACAGATGAAAACCAAGTGCAGAACATACAACACCTGGGAGGAAAGCTTCCCCCCTCTACTATCGGGAACTATCTCCAGCCTGCCCTCACTGTGAACTCGGATAGTGGATGTATCCCCAGTAAGAATGTGACCAAAATACCTGCAGAGATCCTGTAAAGCCGAACGGGAAGGAGTCGTGTACCTAGAAGCACCACTGTCTAACTTCCTGCTAAAGAGCCTGCAACTTGTTAATGTGCTCCCGCATCGTCGATGACTTTGCGGGATTCATAACCCGCATCTGTACTTCCAAGGAAATCCTCTTCATGGCAATACCCTGTTATAAACAAAATAAAAAAATCCCAGAAAAATCAAGGGAGGAAAAAAAAACAAAACCTGAAATTTGGACAAAACTTCCTGTACTAGAGAGGTTTTGAGGTTTTTAAAAACCGTTTCGAAGTTTCGAGGTTTCGAAAGCCAGAAACAAGTTTTTTTGTTGCTATGAGAGCAGGGCAACATAGAGGATGTGGTCACGGAACATGCCACTTGGCGAGCCCGTTTTGTCCCGACTCCAATAAACAAGAAAGTTGACGGATTTAGCACAGCAATGACGACGAGAATCATGTTTGACGCTCTAGGTGCTAAATTAATGATTTAGGACAGTTTATGCGAGATTTTATGGTTGCCCCTCTTGTAGGAGCGGCAGACATAATTCTTGAAATTCGGTGGTTTCACAAGTTCCAGCCAAATATCGATTGGGACAAGCACACTTTCAGATTATCCGGAATGTGTCCAAAGCACTAGTGACCATTAAGTGTGAGCCAAGAATCCCGAACTTTCCTCCCATAAGCCACTTGTAGACTAAACGAGAAATCAGAAGGAGCCAATTTGGCAACCCTATAGGTGCCCAAGACAAGCACCAATGGTTGGGACATATTATGGACACAATATGAACACATTTTATGACATTTTTGATGACTTTTTGTGGAATAAAAGTGGTTGGCCGACCTGATTACGACTTGCTATCAAATCCCTATATAAAGGCAAGTCATGGTCATTTCTATTCATTCAAAGACAAAGATTGTAGAACCAAAGTCCAAGGGCATGCAGCCTACCAATTTGGATCAGCCAAGTACATCTCCAAATCAGCATTTTCCATTAACGGACAATGGAGGACAATAAGCATAAGTTCATTCATAGCATTCATAGTCTAGATCTACATTGGATCTATGACAATCATTGTAATTACTCATTCATCCAGTAATATATAGTAGGAGTATGTTAGGTAAAGAGTCTCTCTCTTCTCCTTCTCTCTCTACTTCTCTATGTCATGAGCATGTGATTAGCATTAATCTTTATTGCTTTGCGTTAATCATCATTAAGCACGCTTCCGCATAGTAGTCATGCTACATTGGTGTCAAAGTATCTAGGTCAATCCTAGGTAGGAGTTGTGCGTGCTGATTTGGGGTTTGCATTTTTGCATCAAATCAGCCTTTTGCATCAGTTTTTTGCTCAAATTCAGCATAGTCTAGTACTAGAAAGTCTAGGTTTCAGCCTAGTATGGTTCTAAGGAGTCTAGGATGCATGTAGAAGCCTAGATTAGGGTTTGTGGGCTGATTTCTGCAGAAAAAACACCAAGCAACTCTTCATGGATTATCCCCAAGACTTACTCCACGAAGTCAGCATGAAGTATCTGGAGTCTGGGGTACGGTTACACAAGGCTCAAATTTCTTGGATGCAAGAAATGCAGAAGCAAGGAATCATAATGGATATTATGTTGCAGAATTGCAAGGAAAGGTTGGTAGCATACCAACAAGAGATTCAAGCAAGAAGGGCAGCGAGTACAATGGTGAGTCCACCCATGGAGGAAGCCCAAGTAGAGGGAATGCAAGAGCATGCCGTACAACTCTCAAGAGAGGAAGTGGCATCAAAGACAAAGTTCCCAAGAAAGGAGAAGACTCCAAAGGATGGTCCCAAGGTGAAGACATTGCCAGTTTCCAAGTTGACAACCGCACAAACCATGGACAAAGGCACAACAAAAAAGGATTCACAAGAGGTTCAAACTCAACAGGAGGAATTTTCCAAGGATACCATAGAGCTTCCAAAACTCGAAGTGGATCAAGAAATAGTTTCCTCAAGTAAGGAGTGTAGACCAATGGAAGATCTTGAATAGGTGCCGATGTTAGTGGCAAAAGAGTCAACGAAAGTACCACATCCCAAGGTGAATCCAATGAGGAGGAGGAGGAGGTTTCAACATATCCAACGTTTCTCAACAGATGTGTTGAGGAGGAGGAGTGTTTCCAAAGTTTCCATGGAATCTACCATGCCAACAGAACATCCGGAGGAAGAGGGACCAGTTCCAATGCCCACAACTTCCGAGGAGACAATGGCAAAGACTTCCAAGAAGGAAGCAATTTTGGCAATTGTGCTCCCTGCATTAGTTTTGAAGATAATGCCCACAGCACCAAAGTTCAACCATTCTGGAGGACCCGTACCAAAGAGGAGCAAAGGCACATCATGTGCACCCCTGCTCCAAGTTACGTAGGAGGGAATGTCACATGCACACTCTTTTGAGGGGTGACATGGACATGCTTATTTCTTGCAGCCACCTAGAAGGCAAAGTTAGAGGAAGTTTATGGGCAATTTGGAGCCAATTTGGCAGCCCTATAGGTGCCCAGGACATGCACCAATGGTTGGGACATATTATGGGCAATTATGCTCTTGCATTGGGCATGGGGCAAGCCCTGTGCCACCCCAAGGGGCCAAGAAGGCCCCAAGACTTGCCCACCAACAGATGGAGGGGCTGGGTAGGCTGTCGGCCCGCCCAAGGAGCCTAGCCAAGCAGCCGACTGGCCCCAAGGGCCTTGCCTAGCCAGCCGGCAAAGCATGGGGATTACCCATGCAATCTACGCAAGGTGGCCAAGCTTCCAACATGGTGTGAACACGATGGCATTTATTGCCAATTTGTCCAAGTCATGGAGAATAAAAGAGACCGAACCCTGTTTGCGCCAGCCGAGGCCAAGTTAGCCAAGGGGAAGTGCTCAACCAAGGTGAAGAAGTGCAGGTCAAGAACCAATCTTTATTTCAGATTTACATAATTCTAATAAAGCAAATGCACCATTCGTGGTGGGGCCCTACAAAAGGTATTCGGGACCAAATACTACACTCTCTCTCTCTCTCTCTCTCTCTCTCTCTCTCTACATCTTCTGTGCTGTGCATTATCTTCTTCACGTACGATTGCTGAATTCTCAACATTGAAGTTACCAATTCTTCCACCGAGCTTCCACATGTTACAAGCAGGGACCTAGTCATCTGATGCTGTGATAAAGTTGCACAATGCAGAGAGCAAAACATAGGAGAGAGGAAGAGAGGCACAAAGAGAGACATCAGACAATGAACATCATATTATGTAGCAAGAGGCTTTTACAATGGCAATACCAGCCAACAAATGGTGTAGAAAACAAGTGCTTGTGAATGAATGAATTGGATAACAAGTGAGAAGGGAAGAGCCCTTTATATAGGAAGGAGTGAAGCTGGCCGACTGCCCCTATGGAGCTGGCCAACAACACCAAATAACCCCACGACCTGCATAAATGTAAAAACACATATGTGCCCAATAAAAAGGTCTGGTCCCACACAATAGTGAGATGCACAAATTCTAACAAATGTGTGGCGTTGACGGCGATCCGTTGCTAACACAAGCACCAGATGTGTGAGTTGCATGTTGGTCTCATTGGACTGACCATGCACGCTTGGCCAACTAGGCCACCCTGTCTTCGCTGGCCTAGTCGCTCAGGCCCACCTATAAAACTAGCTGGCCTAACTACCACATAGCCTTGTAAGGCAAACCTTGCTTGGCATGCCTTGAGCCAAGACTTTTATAAGCGTGCCTAGTGAGATTGGCTTGCATTCACAAACCTACCCCCCAAGGCTCAGGAGAGAGGCCTTATTGGGATCCAGGGCAGAGACCGGCTTAGCCTCGACATCAACTCTTCCATCCCTCTGGCCCGGTTCGTCCTCGGTAGTAGTGGCTAGGAGTGTTCTCCAGGCATGGTATACCCTTGGCAATTCATGGCACGCACAAGTACTCCGCTTTACTCATCTTCTCTATTAGGCTTCATGGCAGACTGGAGAGATCAAAGACCCCCCCTAGAGGGCCTAAGGGGATGCACCTTGCAGATGGTGGGGATGATTGGTTTTTACGCACATGAGTGGCACATCAACCCTCCACCGACCAAGGTGGCCAAAGAGACTATGGCAACTATGGATGGCCTATTACGGGTCTCCAGTGGGACGAGAGGGGGGCGGGGGGGGGAGGGGGACATGGCAGGATCTAGAGGACAAAGAGGAATTGCCTAGTACCCCCTTCTTTGCCTACACTGCACGACTGGGCCTCATGCTTCAGATGTCTGAGGTGGAGGGCACTCCAGCAGCAGGAAGCACATTGGCAGTCCCAGGACCTCTAGCTGCATTTTCTCACAAATTTCTAGAAGCGGCTTTGGAACAGCTTTCGACCATGGGAGATCACCCTTTTCATGTGGCAGTTGGCACACAGAAGCTTGGCCATTGGGGGCAGAGCAGGATTATATCAAACGTGCGGCCATTCCCAGGAGTCTCAACGTCACTGTCTTTGGGATTGCCCAAAGGCCCATCAAGTCTGGCAAAGGATCCAACGCATTTTCTCTACGGATCAGGCTCCTACACATATTGTTACATGGGGCACTGTTGCTTGGGCCACTGAGGTCGTGATCATGATGCAATATAAGAAGGAAGGAGGGGGACTAGCCCTTCAGGTCTGTCACCTTTGTATTTCCATTGTGCCAGTTCCAGCTCCACCTACTGGTCATTGGACCCCAGGTTCTTGCCAGAGATGGGAGATTTACAATAGTATTGTATATGGAGAGCTCGATGCAGCGAAGCCATCAAAGGCACCCTCACCTCGCCAGCAGAGTCTATCTGGAGCATTTGGCTCGATATTATTCATACCCTCAGAGGTCAATCGGGGCAACTTCAGGGCGGCTCCAATCACATGACGAAGCAGCGTGAGCCTGTCCTCATGATCTAGCGGCACAATCCCTTTCTTACAGACATTGGTGGTGAGCCCACTTGGCATTAAAGACCATCTATGTGGTTATTTCTTCCTCCCCCCATTGTATGAGATAGCCTTCTCCTCCTAGAGCAACCAATAAGAGAAGAAGTGCATCCTCCCCTTTGTTCATCTTGACTCGCGTTTCCCTTTGGAAAGAAAGATTTGTACTTAGCCATTTTGGTTGTTTTATCAATAACTAATAGAAGGATCTTTTTCTCGAAACCCCCCTCCCAAAAAAAAAAAGAGGCCAACCTTGTCCAAAGTACGATTGTGCCTTCTAAAAGGCTTTCTTAAACCAAAGCCACTCACATAATATCCCTACTCATTTTGTAATTCCTCAATATGGTCATTTTTGTGAAACCTAAGCCTAAGATTGCTAGGTTAATCCAAATAAGCCAAGAAGAATGGTTGTGAAACCTTAGGAGAGTAAAAATCCATACATACGTGGTGAAACTAGTGTTTGGTAACAATTCCACACATTCCTCTTAAAGTGATGGCTAATCATTTGAGGGGGAGTATTAGAAATTGCAAATAATCATCCATTAACATTTGAGTGTGCAAAGGTTCAAAGGTTCAATTTAAGGAGAGAATTTGGGGGTGATGATGCTCACTTTGAGGAACCTTTTTGATACTCACTTTGATGTAATTTTTGGGGCCTATATAAGGCTCATCAACTAATGAAGATTGGCGCTCTTGCTTTATGCTAATCACTTGTGTTCATCTCTCTTGCTCATTCTCTTGCGTTAATCTCCATCGTTACTTCCTTCCACCCTAATCTCTTGAAACCCTAATTCCACGCAGCTTGTGGCTACCCTCTAGAGTGAGTATTCTAGAGCACTACACCTCGTTACTTTCAGACATTACTAGCGAGTAAATTATACACTTAATGCTCGGAGGTCCACATAGACAGATTGCATAACAAGTATTGTATTAATTACAATGTGCTAAAATGTACGCTACATGGGATACAATGTGAAACTCCATCAAACTACCATCTCTCTCTTGCCCTTATATGCCTACATCACATTTCATACAATTACATGAAGTGCCATTTGAAGGAGCTTAGCTGTTAGGGTTAGGGTTTGGAAGGTACTTCAGCAAGAAACGTGAGAGACAAAGAGAGGAACACAACTGCTCATGTATTGACTGTACTAAAAATGAAGTATAATAGCCACATAAAGATGTGACCTAAAAGTTGTGTTCACATGGTCCGGCCATAAAATGTGCCAGGTGGACCAAATCAATTATAAACTATTATAAGTGGAACTAAGCTAAAAGTGGGGGAAAAAACCTCCACTAACTGAAGTAAAAAGTGCCCCAGTAAAACCGGCCTCTGATAGAAACCAGAGTGCGGTAGACTAGCAGTCACCCGTCCACTTGTAGTCTAGATATGAAAACAGAAAAGATTGGGACTAGAGTGCCCAAATCTGAAAACAAAGCGACACCTCTTGGCCCCAAAGCTTGGCGCCCCTTGCGGTATTTCTTTATTCAATTCCAAAAGTATGAAAGGCTGAGTACAACCAAAAATCAGCCAAGAGATTACACTTGTATGTCCAATCTGACGGCCCACAATACCTCTTAGCACAAAGGATCCACGTACACAGATCTGTGTCTCAAAGCAACACACTGTGCCTCCCTCTGATCAGCCAAGACCACTAAGCAGGGCAGCCATGAGCATACATCTGGCATAACTCAAGCACATGATTCAACATCTCAGCTCATACATACATGTACTGTTCAACCTCTATCTCCACCCTTGTCAATCTGCCATACCCCTCCTCTCACAAGGGGCCAGATAGCTTAAATCTGCAACAGACATAAAGCAGTAGAGAGAGAGATAGTTGAACAGATGCGGAGCTTACCAAAATCAGCCCGTGTATCTGCACTGGAGGAAGTAACGGTACCAATCTGTATTTGCAGGCACTTGTTTCCACAACCCTGCTTCACACGTGTGTATGTACTTGTCTGTACCCTCCTCCTTGCATCCAACTCTGTGCTGTACTTGACTGTATAGATATGAAAAACAGCACTGTACCAGTCTGTACTTGATTGTACCTGTCCGTACAAGACTGTACGGGCTGTACCTGCAGTAACCAGTAGTAGCCCGCCTGCTGTCTGGATGCTAGTCGCCTGCGCCGCCTGCAACAGATGAGGCGCCTGCTCTCAGCTGTACCCGTCTGAACACAGTCCAGCGCTGCCTGCTCCAAAACTGTCCGTACACTGTACGGCAGTCGTACAGTGCTGTACGGCCTGTACCTGAACAGGCAGCCACCTGTGAGGATAGTCGCCTGGTACAGCAGATATACTCGCAGCCAACTGTGCGCATGTAGTTCCAGAAGAGCGTACTTGCAGCAGCCTGTCCGTACAGGGCTGTACGGCTGGTTTGCACAGAGAAAAACAGCAACCAGAAAACCTGCAGCCGACTTGCTCTTCTCCTCTTGCTTTTCCACGCTTCCCCACAAGGGCACGTATGCTCCACGAGTCTTTTTCCCAAAAAGAAGAGAGAGAGAGAGAGGAGAGAGAAGCACACAATCCAAAAGTGGAGTGGCCCCCTCCCCATAATAATCCTAGGGCCCCCCACTTTAATTATTATTAAAGTTCCCTAGGGGGCACTAAGGCCTAGGGGTAACTTTAATAAAACATTAAAATTCTAATGTTCTAGTTCCCCCCTTCACACCTAGGGATGTCCACACATCATTAACTCTGTCCGGGCACCCCCCATGTGAATCATTCCATATTCTGACTCAGCAACCACCATGCCCACACTTGTGCTGTTCCATTTTCACAGGGCCATGACATACCCCCCTCTTGAAAAATGACAAGCGTCCTCGATTGCATTCTGGTGATACAGCAAAATATCCAAAGTGAAATATACAATATGGCAAGATCAGCGTCCCAATCTCTCTAAGCCATGCACATGTATCAACATCATTCACTTGCAAAACAATGGCGTAGTAATAGTCCAAGTTGTATACCAATGTGAACCATACATATCCACAAAATCCCATGTGACTAGTACGCATATATCATAGAAGTCCCATAAACAGATGTACTGTCAGCCTCAGTACCTTCGGGTAAGATAAAAACTGCACCAAGCGACCTCTAGATGTCATCTGAGCCTGTCTGTATCAAGGGAGTGGAGGTGCTACCCCCCTCTTGAGCATCAGGTAATGCTCCAGACCCATGCTCTGCTGAACCTGAATGAGCCACAACAAGAGTCGGCTCTAACTCAAAGGCATCGAGATAAAGCTGCAAAACCTGAGGTGAATCTATTAAGTCACCTTCCTCCATCATCTTCGCATCCATCGGTGAATAGTTCTTGAACTTCACAGGATAGCGACGAGAAACTTTACCTCGTACCTTCCTTTCTTTATGTGCCAGTATCTGCTCTGGAATCAGAACCTCATCAAGTTCCCCCACTGAATGTATCAAACTTCACTGCAGCTCCCCCTTCCTTGTAATCCTTCGCCTTTCCCATAGGCGTTAGATTATCATATGGAAGTGGTTTCGCAAGATTGCTGCCCCCAACATTCATGCCCATCATTGGGTCAATATTTCCCATTCCCACACCAGGCATACCATACATTCCAACCATGTTTCCAAACATTCCATTATGCATACCTGGCTGCATACCCTTGCATTCCAGGTTGCATGCCCCCAAACATATTTCCTTGCATACCGGATTGCATAGCACCATACATATTCCCCTCCATACCAGGCTGAAAATTAGCTCCAAAAGGCCCGTGCATACCCATGCCTCCCTGAGGGTAACCCCCAGTCATAGATTGGAACACCGAGCCACCACCAAAATAACCTGGATGCATATTCTGCTGAGGAATAGGTGGCTGTCCATAGAAGGAACTCTGAGAGTTTGCACCATAAGCATGCTGCATGTTCGGAAACTGACCAAAAGATGGTTCCTGTGGAATGGCTCCACTATGACCCTGTGGAAGATTCTTAGAACGAACCTTCTTCTTCTTTGTGTGGGAGAAACAGGAATTAGGGTTAGGTTAATTCATGTGGGAGACATACACAGAGAGAACAAGGGAGAGAGAGAGAGAGAGAGAGAGAGAGAGAGAGTTGTGGGGATAAGTCAACTCATAAGATATGAGTGTGTGACTCCCCTATCACACATGTATATTGCACTAGTACACATAGTGCACTTAGTACATTAAATGTACTAAGTGTACTATGTACTATAACTTATGGGCTTGTACACACTATAAGGGTGGGCATAATGCCTTTACCCCAACAACCTCCCACTTAAAGGCAAAGTGCCCTTAAATGAAGGAAAAGAAAAATCAGCATGTACATGATAATATACAAGGCCATATCAAGGCTGAAACTGGCCTCATCCAATGCCCATCAAGTGTCTGCAATGAGCAAATCGCTCCGGAGGCAAACTCTTTGTCAACAGATCAGCCGGGTTATCATCCGTATGAATCTTAACAAGCTGAATTTGCTTGTTCTCTATCACCTCTCTGATGAAGTGATACTTCACATCCACATGCTTCGTCTTTGCATGAAAGACAGGGTTCTTTGCCAACTGGATGGCACTCTGACTGTCACAATGCAACAATGGAATATCCCCTGTATAACCCAAATCAACCACTAACCGAGATAGCCATAATGCCTCCTTGCAAGCCTCTATGGCTGCAATATACTCGGCCTCTGTAGTAGATAAGGCTGTGCACTTCTGCATCCTGGATATCCATGACACAGCACCTCCTGTGAATGTAAACACATAACCGGTAGTAGACTTCCGGTTATCTGGATGACCGGCATAATCCGAATCCGTGTAACCATGCACTAATGCATCCTGTTTGCCAAAGCAAATGCACATATCCTGTGTGCCCTTCAGGTATCTCATGACACCTTTCACTGCTTCCCAATGCTTCTTGCCAGGGTTGGCCATGTATCTAGAAACCACTCCCACTGCAAATGCAATGTCCGGCCTAGTAGCAACCATGGCATACATGAGACTGCCACAAGCTGAAGCATACGGAATCTTGGCCATATCAGCCCTGTCACTATCCGACTGTGGGCTGTCCATAGCACTGAGTTTCACATATGGAGGCAAAGGAGTACTAGTCTTCTTCCCCCCGCCCATATTGAACCTCTGCAAGACTTTGCCATGTATTCTTTCTGAGACAAATACAACACATGCTGATTTCTGTCTCGAAGTATCCGCATACCCAAAATGTGATTTGCATCACCCAAATCCTTCATATCAAAGGTTTGATGCAGCCTCTGCTTCAAGGTATCCATCTCCTTACGAGATTTTCCGGCAATCAACATATCATCAACATACAAGATGAGGATCAATAGACTGCCATCCAAAGCTTTCTTGGTGTACAAGCAGTGATCTATGTCACTTCTCCTGAATTTCTGGGATTTCATGAATGTATCAAATTTATGATACCATTCTCTTGGTGCCTGTTTGAGCCCATAAAGACTCTTTTTCAGCTTGCATACAAGCTTCTCCTTTCCACTCACTGCATAACACTCTGGCTGCTGCATATATATCTCCTCATGGAGATCACCGTGAAGAAAAGCAGTCTTCACATCCATCTGAATCAAGTCCAGATCATCATGTGCAACCAAAGCTAACACAGCTCTAAGTGTGGTCATTTTGACCACTGGAGAGAAGATCTCCTCAAAGTCCACACCATATTCTTGCTTGAAGCCCTTAGCCACTAACCTGGCTTTGTATCTTGGCTTTGCATCTGGTGCGACTTTGAGCCTGTATACCCACTTGCATGGCAAAACCTTCTTGCCTGCAGGCAAATGCACCAACTGCCATGTTCCATTTTTGTGCAGAGAATCCATCTCTGACTTCATGGCACGCTCCCATAGAGCTTTGTCTGCCCTCTGTAAAGCCTCCTTATAACATGAGGGCTCCCCACAGTCAGTAAGCATCAAATAGTCAACCCCTGGAACAAACCTGTCAGGGGCTCTGGAGGGTCTTGTGGACCTCCGTACCCAATGACCATCATCTGCAGGTTGCTGTCCAGCCTGCATATCACCCATTGGTGGCTCCTGTTCCATGCCATAAGGCTGAAAAATCATGCCCGGTATCTCCTCTAACTGTGATATATCCATAGGGATATCTTCTGCCATCTCTGGCTGTCCATTTGGACCATTTTCAGCACCATTTAAGGGCTGGTTTTCCTGCTGTAATGGCTAATTTACAGCCCTTGGTTGTTGTCCATGATGTCCATCATCATCAAAGATGACTCTGCCAGGCTCCTGTTGCCTTGCAGGCTCTTTATACATGCATGTTTCATCAAAAATGACATCATTGCTGCGTATAATCTTTCTATTCACGGGATCCCAAAGTCTATACCCCATTTCACCTCTGTCACCATATCCTAGGAATATGCATTTGTGAGACTTAGGATCAAGTTTGGTGCGCATTTCCCTGCGTATGTGCTTGTACGCAACGCAACCAAACACTCTCAAGTGCTTGTATGACGGAGGCTTCCCTGTCCATACTTCTTCTGGCACTTTCCCACCAAGCCTCGTGTTAGGTGACCTGTTTATAAGGTGAACGGCTGTCATAACGGCTTCAGCCCAAAAACCATGAGGTAGTGCAGCATGTGACAACATAGAACGGACCTTCTCCTGAATGGTCCTGTTCATCCTCTCTGCTGTCCCGTTTTGTGGAGGATCATAAGGAGTAGAGAGCTCCCTCTTGATGCCTTTAGCATCACAAAAGTCCTGAAACTGTTTGGACATATACTCTCCACCATTGTCGGAACGCAAAGCCTTAAGTGTTTTGCCAGTTTGATTCTCAACATGAGCAACAAACTTCTGAAACACTGAGAATGTATCACTCTTCAGACGAAGAGGATAAACCCACACCTTGCGTGTGGCATCATCTATAAATGACACAAAATATTTTGCCCCTCCCAAAGAAAGCTGAGGCATCTCACATACATCTGTATGCACAAGCTCTAACTGAGCATCTTTCTGTCCAAGAGCTTTCTTGTGGGGGCACTGTAGTTGCCTACCATATATACAATGCTCACAAAACTGAAAACTTGAAAACTTTAGAGAAGGCAAGTAACCCAAACGAGACAATTGCTCCATTCCCTTGACACTCATGTGTCCCAACCGGCTATGCCACATAGAAATTTCCGGCAGCTCGGTTGCATTTACATTAGCATGGTGACAAACACCTGCATGCATGAAATAAAGAGTGTCCACCTTAGAGCCTCTGGCAACAACCAGTGAGCCCTTACTAATCTTCCACTTTCCACGACCAAATGTGGTAACATAATCAGCATCATCAAGCTGTCCAGTGGAAAGTAGATTCTTCTTGATCTCAGGCACATGCCTGACATCATGGAGCATAAGCTGTGAGCCATCTGAAAACACAAGCCTCACATCACCTCTGCCAAGAATCTTGCATGCATGGTTATCACCCAAATAAACCACTCCTTCATTGCCAACAGTATACTTGACAAACAAGTCTCTGCAACCTGTGACATGAAAGGAGGCACCTGAATCAATGATCCATGAGTGCATACCATGACCACCTGTAAGAAGTGAATGGGCATCAAGTGAAGACGTAAAGAGGACCTCATCCTCACTGCCACCTGCATGTGACACATTGATTTCTTCAATCTTGACTCCACTTTTGCCCTTTGGCTTTACATCTTTGGCTTCATCTTTCTCTTTGTCTTTGCCTTTTCCCTTTTCCTTTTGATCAATTTTCCATTTGTAGCATTGCTTTTTAATGTGTCCCTTCTTGCCACAATAATGGCATTCCAAATCCTTTTTGGAGCGAGACTTGCTCCTTCCCCTTTCTTGGCTTTTCTCCCTTTGCTGGGATCTCCCACGTGCATTCATTGCATTGGACTTTCCAACAGAGTTGTTTTTCCTGTTCATCTCTTCTTGAAGAAGAGCACCCTCAACATCTGCATATGACAGCATAGCATTCGAATTGCTAGTGGCTGTCCTGAAAGTGTCCCAACTCTCTGGCAAAGTGCATAACAAAAAAGTGGCTTTGAACTCATCGTCCATTGCCAATTTTTGATTAATGACCTGGCTGACAATACCATTAAACTCATTTAGATGGGCTGCCATAGACGCCCCTTCCTTCATCTGAAGACCTATGAGTTTCTTCAACCAATACACTTTGCTTGAGGCACTTTGTTGGGCATACAAGTCCTGCAATCTCTGCCACATTCCCCAAGCTGTCTTCTCTTCACGAATGCTGAAAAGTAATGAGTCTGACACAGACAACATGATAGTAGATCTTGCCAGCTCATCCATATCTTCCCACTCTTCAGCAGTAAGAGAAGCGGGCATCACACCCCTTTCTTTGATAGGCTTGTGCTGCTTTTTCTGGAGCAACACATTGTAGCACTGGGTTTGCCAAATATCATAATTATGCGAGCCTTCAAGCTTCTTGATGTGAAGCAATGAAGAGCTCTCACCTGTGGTTGCCATAGCAATATGCAACCTGTCACTGCCTGACTCCCTGCAAAATGTGCAAACACTGCACCAAAAGCACACAAAGTGCTCACAGTTGTTCTCCCAAGCTTTATCTCCCACTGCGGAAGCAAGAATGCAACTTTTCTCCCACTTTATGTGATGAAATCACCAAAATCTGGTTGCTGCAGATTTTGGACAGCACCTTAAATGTGCTCTGTTGCCCTTCCAAAGTACTGTACAGCAGTACCAAGTGCTCACCAATGATGTACCAAAACTATACCGGCAAGTACAGCAACTGAAATTGAACCTTTTGGTCACTCAAAACAGTGTACAGCCATGCCAAAACTTGCACAAAGCTGTGCCAAATCTGTACCAGCAGGTACAATAGCAATAAATGCTCTCCTGGCTGTCCAAATGAGTGAAAATCAGACTTTTACAGTCCTGTACACTGCATACGACAGTCCCGAACAGAAATTGGGCAAAAGCCCCTTGACTGCAAGCTGATTTTTGAGAATTCAAGGCATAAATGTCTTGCCTGCTGCTTTGCCAAGCTCAACAAGCATACAAACTTGAAAAGCCCCTTGATTTAAGATCAATTTTGATCATACATGGTACATTGACGCACATGAAGGCATCCAGAGTGTTCACGATGCTTCCCCCTGGCCACATATACATCAAATACATGAAAGCCCCTTGATTTACAGGCACATTGAGTGCTTGTAAGGCATCAACACATTATCCATAGCATCAAATGCGATTGCCTGCATGCAAATCAACCAAATCGGCACAAAAGCCCCTTGATTTGCACTGCAATTTGCTGCAATTTTGCCCAAATGCCCCAAATTTCGACATCCAATTTCCTGCAAATTGATCTTGATTGTGACCAATGTCACCCAATTTTGCCAATTTTGCTCAAAAATTGAGCAATTCGGCACCTGTATCTCCTCAATTGATGACTGTACTTGCTCAATTGCAAATCCCAAAAAAAAATTGAAGCAGAATACCTTGTAATTTCTGATTTTTCTTTTTGTTGCAGGAAAAAAAAAGGTTGATGAATTTGGTGCTGCTATTGATGCTGATGCTGATGCTCCTGCAGCTATAGCTGATGCACGGGCTTCTGTTGAATGTGCTGTTGAGGTTGATGCTGCGCTGAGAGACAGAGATCCCTTCGCTAATCCTGCAATAGCCCGATTGCTGTGCGCTTGGTAGCCTTACGCTATGTGTGTAAGAGGAGACAGAGATCCCTTCGCTAATCCTTCAATAGCCCGATTGCTGTGCCTTACGCTACGTTGGAGTTGGATACGTGGAACGGCGGGATTGCTTCGACGCCAAGGGGCAGGTGCAGCCATCGCTATCGACGGTTCGCTAACGGACGCCCAACGCTTCTTCGCTCGCCTGCCTTCGCCTAGCTGCCGCCGACTCAAGTAGCCAGCCGACGACTTCGCCTTCACGCACTCACAGCCACGTGTCAGCGTTGAAAGCGCTGAAAGCGCTGGCCTCCTCGCTCGACGCCCGCTATGCTGCCTTCGCCGTCTCGGCCAGCAGCGCTAGAACTCCACGCTCCTGCATTCGCCTAGGTACGCTGCCTGGTTCTTGTACGCAGCCTTCTACGAACGCTCCCAGTAGGCAGCCTGAGCTTCTTACTCGTTCCAAATTTTGCCACCACAGCCTCTGCGCCTGGTCTTCGCTACAAGCTTGCCTTCACGATTGCTGGCTCGACTGTGTGCTCCAGTTGAAGGCTCTGATACCAGTTGTGTGGGAGAAACAGGAATTAGGGTTAGGTTAATTCATGTGGGAGACATACACAGAGAGAACAAGGGGGAGAGAGAGAGAGAGAGAGAGTTGTGGGGATAAGTCAACTCATAAGATATGAGTGTGTGACTCCCCTATCACACATGTATATTGCACTAGTCCACATAGTGCACTTAGTACATTAAATGTACTAAGTGTACTATGTACTATAACTTATGGACTTGTACACACTATAAGGGTGGGCATAATGCCTTTACCCCAACATTCTTTTTCTCGGGCTCTATGCGGGATCTCATAAATTCAGCAAATCTCTCACTCTGTGTGAGCTGCATAAATACATCCATTACACTAGCCAAACGATCTTTGAACCGAGCATCATCATCCTCTTTACCAAGCACATCTTCTGGCTGTGTTACATCCTCATAAGGCTCAACATCTGCAGCCTGTTCTCCTGCATGAATATCCTCAGATACATCTCTCTCAGGAGAAGTCTCTTGCTCTTTCTCTTCATGATAGAAGTACTCATCCTCTGTATCAAACATGTTTGCTGAATTTTCAGCGACGGCTTTCTTCGAGGCAACCACGAGCTCACCCCCATCAAAAAGTTGATGATTGGTCTCGGCAAACGGAACCTTGAAACCGGCCAATGATAGAAACCACAGTGCGGTAGACTAGCAGTCACCCGTCCACTTGTAGTCTAGATATGAAAACAGAAAAGATTGGGACTAGAGTGCCCAAATCTGAAAACAAAGCGACACCTCTTGGCCCCAAAGCTTGGCGCCCCTTGCGGTATTTCTTTATTCAATTCCAAAAGTATGAAAGGCTGAGTACAACCAAAAATCAGCCAAGAGATTACACCTGTATGTCCAATCTAACGGCCCACAATACCTCTTAGCACAGAGGATCCACGTACACAGATCTGTGTCTCAAAGCAACACACTGTGCCTCCCTCTAATCAGCCAAGACCACTAAGCAGGGCAGCCATGAGCATACATCTGGCATAACTCAAGCACATGATTCAACATCTCAGCTCATACATACATGTACTGTTCAACCTCTGTCTCCACCCTTGTCAATCTGCCATACCCCTCCTCTCACAAGGGGCCAGATAGCTCAAATCTGCAACAGACATAAAGCAGTAGAAAGAGAGATAGTTGAACAGATGCGGAGCTTACCAAAATCAGCCCGTGTATCTGCACTGGAGGAAGTGACGGTACCAATCTGTACTTGCAAGCACTTGTTTCCACAACCCTGCTTCACACGTGTGTATGTACTTGTCTGTACCCTCCTCCTTGCATCCAACTCTGTGCTGTACTTGACTGTACAGATCTGAAAAACAGCACTGTACCAGTCTGTACTTGATTGTACCTGTCCGTACAAGACTGTACGTGCTGTACCTGCAGTAACCAGTAGTAGCCCGCCTGCTGTCTGGATGCTAGTCGCCTACGCCGCCTGCAACAGATGAGGCGCCTGCTCTCAGTTGTACCCGTTTGAACACAGCTGTTCCAGCGCTGCCTGCTCCAAAACTGTCCGTACACTGTACGGCAGTCGTACAGTGCTGTACGGCCTGTACCTGAACCAGCAGCCACCTGTGAGGACAGTCGCCTGGTACAGCAGATATACTCGCAGCCAACTGTGCGCATGTAGTTCCAGAAGAGCGTACTTGCAGCAGCCTGTCCGTACAGGGCTGTACGGCTGGTTTGCACAGAGAAAAACAGCAACCAGAAAACCTGCAGCCGACTTGCTCTTCTCCTCTTGCTTTTCCACGCTTCCCCACAAGGGCACGTATGCTCCACGATTCTTTTTCCCAAAAAGAAGAGAGAGAGAGAGAGAGGAGAGAGAAGCACACAATCCAAAAGTGGAGTGGCCCCCTCCCCATAATAATCCTAGGGCCCCCCACTTTAATTATTATTAAAGTTCCCTAGGGGCCACTAAGGCCTAGGGACAACTTTAATAAAACATTAAAATTCTAATGTTCTAGTTCCCCCCTTCACACCTAGGGATGTCCACACATCATTAACTCTGTCCGGGCACCCCCCATGTGAATCATTCCATATTCTGACTCAGCAACCACCATGCCCACACTTGTGCTGTTCCATTTTCACAGGGCCATGACACCCAGTAACCTACTGATGATCACTAGCACTCCTCTGGGTGCATACACAGCATAAAACCCAACAAACCCCCCTGGAGTGATATGTGATCACTGTACATCATCCACCAAAAGGAAACAAATTCAAAGCAGTGCTGAATGCTTCGAATTTTGGACGTGGTAATGCCTTGGTGAAGATGTCTGCCACATTCTCATCTGTAGGACAGTAGATCAGACTGATATCACCTGCCTGGAGTCTCTCCCGAACAAAATGATAGTGAATCTCAATGTGTTTCGTGCAAGCATGAAACACAGGATTCCTGGCCATGGCAATGGTACTCTGACTATCAGTATAGATAGGTGTAGGCTCCTCCACTGAAATATCCATATCAGTCATGAGACGACGCAGCCAGACACACTCAACGGTAGTAGTGTAAGCTGCTCTGTACTCTGCCTTACAAGACGAAGTGGCCACTGTGGTCTGTTTCTTGCTTAGCCAAGAAATACATGAAGAGCCAAGAAAGAAACAATTTCCACTAGTGGAATGTCTGGTATCAAAATCACCAGCCCAATCTGAATCGCTGTAAGCATATAACTGCATGTCACCCCCCTCAGGATAAAGCAATCCAAGAGACAAGGTACCCTGCAAATACCGAAATACACGCTTCACAGCTTGCCAATGTGACAATCGCGGACTGTGCATGAATCTGCTCAACTGAGATACGGCATACTGAATATCTGGCCGTGTAGTACACAAGTAAATAAGGCACCCAACAGCCTGAGCATATGTAGTGGCATCAAATAAAATACTGTCATCTTGTAGTGACAGTTTCATCCCAGGCTCCATAGGAGTGCTAATAGGCTTGCAATCCTGAAATTTAAACTTCTCCAGAAGTTTAGCAACATACCGAGATTGCAACAACCCAATGCCTCTGTTATCCTGCACAAACTGTATGCCCAAATAGTAGTGTACGCGCCCCAAATCAGACATGTCAAATGTCTGTTGCAGTATCTCTTTAAAAGCTGCAATTTTGTCATCATTTGATCCCATGAGCAAAAGATCATCTACATAAAGACTGATGACCAGCAGATCTTTCTCTTCTTTCTTTACATACAAAGTGGCTTCTGATGGACTGTTCACAAAGCCTTGAGTGAGCAGGAAAGCATCTATTTTTGCATACCAAGCTCGTGGAGCTTGTTTCAAACCATACAAGGCCTTTTTCAGCCTGCATACTTTTCCTTCATGACCATGTTCTGCAAAACCTATGGATTGATATACATAAACTTCCTCCTCGAGGTCCCCATGTAGGAAAGCAGTCTTGATGTCCAACTGGTGAACAACCCAACCACGATGTGCAGCCAATGCAATGACACACCTAAGTGTCGACATACGGGATGTAGGAGCAAATGTCTCCTCATAATCAATGCCCTTCTTCTGTGCATAGCCCTTTGCAACTAGACGGGCTTTGTACCTGTCAATGGATCCATCTGCATGTCTTTTCAACTTATAGACCCACTTAGTACCAATGGCTTTCTTGCCTTTGGGCAGATCAACCAAATCCCATGTTTGATTCCTTTTAATAGAATCAAGCTCATCCTGCATGGCTTTATTCCAATGCACATTGTCTCGTCCATCCACAAATGAATCAGGCTCAATTTACAGACATCCCAGATTCCTTTGCCTTCTCTTTGGCAATCCTCTTCCTACACTCTGTGATGTAGTGACTTGGCTTCTTACAGTAATGGCATTTGCCCTTCTTCTTGGGCTGTCCATCACCTTTCTTGGAATCCTGAGATGAACCACCATCACCTGAATTCTGATTTGAACTCTTTGGCTGAGATTTGCCTTTCCCTTTTTGACCTGTAGTAAATGCTTGTTCAGCACTTGTATTCATATTCATGTTCTTCCTGATTTGCTCTTCTTGTAGCAAGAGAGCAACAAGTTCCTGATACTTAAGGGATTCAACAGCATTCCTCATGCTGAGGTTCAAAGAGGTATGAAAAGCCAAGTAAGATCTTGGCGCAGAGTTCAAGATGGTGGACACAAGCTGTGTCTCAGGAATAATCTCATCCACATTGATGAGTTGCTCTCTCAAATCCTGCAGCTTGTTCAAGTGGCTAGACATATCATCTCCTTCATGCATTTTCTGATTTTCCAGCTCTCTTTTCAAAAACGAGATCCGAGCCTCATTACGAGCAGCATACATCTGCTCCAAAGTCACCCATGCATTCCGTGAAGAGCCAGCTGAACGAATATGAGGTATAATAGACCTCTGTACTGACAATGCAATAAGTGACAAGGCTTGTGCATCTCTGGCATCCCATGTCTGCTGAGCATTTGTTCTTTGAACAGGCAATGGTTGACCTGGTGCCTGTACCTGTTGTCCTCGTCCACGAGCACCCCCCTTGGGGAGGAGTCTCTGGAGCCAATGGACCTGGACGTGGTTCATCACCACTAACAAAATCCCAAAGACCTTTTGCCACGAGCACATTTCTCAGCATAAAACTCCACAAGGAGTAGTTCATGCCGTCCAACTTGTCTTCCTTGGACAAATACGTAAATACATCACTCTGCTGTTGATTTGGCATTATGCCAATGCACAATGTTGTACCTGTGTATCAAAAAAACCCAATAGCAACAACCCTGAAAGCAACTGTACTCCACTGAATACAGCTAACCCAAATATGCCTGCACTCTCAATCCTCTGAATGTGCAACACAATGCACCACTGACTGAGTAGTGCAACAAAAATGTCTCACACAGTGCCAAAATGCCAAAAAAATGCCCAAAGTTACTGCACCCAAAACCTTACAAAAAACCTGTAGAGATTTCTTTGCAAAAAAATATGCCTGTATTTGCCAAAAAAATTTCACAGAGAAAATGTCCAAATTTCAAAACTTGTAAGGCTTACCACAAATGTGATTTTGCAGGTACATGCGGCAGTAGACTGTACGGAACTAGAGTACGGTACAGTGCAGGTACAGGTCGACTGCACGCTGTACAAAACAGCTGTACCGAAACATGTCGGCTGTACGACGATTGTACGGGGCAGATACACGCAGCAGGTACTGTACGGAGCTGGGCGAGCAGCTGACGGCGAGTGTAGGTCGCCTGCAGGTACTGTACGGGGCTGGGCGACTGTGTACGGAGCAAAGCAGGCGCCTGGTTGTACGAACAGCTGAAGGCGATAGCTGATAGCGAACCTGCACGGTGCTGTGTACGGAACAGTAGCTGGTCGACTAATGTACGGAGTAAAGTACTGAACAAGAGAGGTGCCTGTACGGAGTGTACGGCTGAAGGCGACTACCTGTACGTGGCTGCAGCTGAAGGCGACTACCTGTACGTGGAACAGTACGGGCAGGCCACGTGCAGCAGTACGGGCAGGGCAGGGCAGGGCAGGCCAACCTGGGAGCTCTGATACCAAATGAAGGAGCTTAGCTGTTAGGGTTAGGGTTTGGAAGGTACTTCAGCAAGAAACGTGAGAGACAGAGAGAGGAACACGACTGCTCATGTATTGAGTGTACTAAAAATGAAGTACAATAGCCACATAAAGATGTGACCTAAAAGTTGTGTTCACATGGTCCGGCCATAAAATGTGCCAGGTGGACCAAATCACTTATAAACTATTATAAGTGGAACTAAGCTAAAACTGGGGGAAAAAACCTCCACTAACTGAAGTAAAAAGTGCCCCAGTAACCTACTGATGATCACTAGCACTCCTCTGGGTGCATACACAGCATAAAACCCAACACCATTGCATTTGTCCTTTTACATTATGATACTTATGAGCCAACTATATGTTATTTTTAGAACCACTGTACCGTTTGCAACTCCAGTTCTCCGTGCAACAAATGAGACCCATGATGGAAAGTAAATAGCCAGCAGAAGAGACCAAGGGGCAAGTAGCACAGCTCTGTCAAGCAAGCTACAAGGCTGGACATAGGCAAGAACCAGGGCACTCTGCCCTCTACAGTTGGGTAGCCCGAAATCGCCAATTTAGGGCATAAGCAATAGCGTATGAGATATTCTTCTGTTTTTCATGAAATACAATTAAACTCCCTGGACACCACTTCATAATACGGATTAGACACTTACCACCCTGAAGTAAAGGAGCAAAATTCTGGAGAGAATTGATCACAAGATGCAAATGGAGCGGGTTGTCCGACTATGGCCTCCAAAAGCTCATAAAAGTTCAGCCAACCCTCGTCCTTCAATGGAGGCAAGTATGGAAAGTGTCCTAACGCGCACTCCAAAATGACCAGGCCTAAGCTCCAGACATCACTGTCATAACTATGTGTGCTTCCACTGACCCGCTCTGGCTGCATAGCACAAAGCAAAACAGAATGAAAATAGTTCTGTGCATCATGGGTAGCTTTGTTGTACTAAACTCCACTGACTTGTTCCCATACACCTACCGACATATACTTGTATGTGCCAACAAAGGTGTTGCGCTGGCCCATAGAAGTTGTAAGAACGGCACTAACACCAAAGTCTGTAATCTTGACCTCACCCTTGTGGTTCACTAGAAGGTTGGAAGGCTTTATGTCCCGGTGAATGACATGTCTATCTTTATGCAAGTAGATCAATCCCTTCAGTACCTGCAAGGCATACCTAACACAACATGTAAAAACTATGGTAGAAATTTGGCTAGATAAATGAAGCCATACTTTGATGAGAAATTGCAATGCCATAGTAATACATGAGCTTGGACTTGAATGATGAAGAAGGTTGTGACCTGCCTGTCTGCATATAATTGCCAAACATGGTTCCGGTATAGTCCTAGAATTTTTTAAAACATCGGCCAGCGACCCACCATCCATGTATTCCAACACTGTAGAGATGACACCATTGTCGTAAAATGCATGAAAGAATACTACCACAGATGGGCACTGCAAACCTTTATTGATTTTCAACTCCTGCACAATCTGCTTACGAACAGTCTCTTCACCGTTCATTTGAATCCCCTGAAAAGAAAGGTAGACACACATGAACGGTCTCCCACATAAAACGACGAAAGTGTAATTAAAGTACCAAAGAGTAGGCCGAGGGGCATCACAACAAAGAGGCAAAAGAGGAGCGGACTACCTTAAACCTGCTATCAACATTGGGTGTGTCTTGTGCCACAGACTAAAAACCCTAAACCACATGAGTGGCTAATCATAGTCATGTTGTGGCTTCTTGTATGCAGTTAAATTATCAATAGAGGCAAAACATGAGGCAGAGTTATTTTTATACATAAACATGGCAGGCCATAGACATACATGGGCGTGTCTAGTCATAGACATGTCGTGGCTTCTTGTATGCAGTTAACTAGCAATAGAGGAAAAAAATGATGGAGAGGTATTCTTTTACATAAACATGGCAGGCCATAGACATACACGGGCATGGCAGGGCATAGACATATATGGACTTGGCATGACATGGACATGCCATGGATATTCATGGAAATGGCTGAACATGTCATAGACATTTTATAAACACTTGTGGACTCAAAGTAAGTGCATTAAAGTGTGCAACGTGGATGGCATAATTGGGAAGGAATGAATGCATTTAGTGATCCATCAACTCCTGCGATTGCCATTTACGAAAAAATGCATGATCCTGGAGGTATAGATTGCCTTCAATAGTCATTAAGAGAAAAAAAGATTGAAAGGGCTATTGACCATTAACCAATATCTTGAACCAAATAATGGGCTAATGTGTTGAATCATAGGCTATGATACCTTGACAGCGAAAAATTGGCCGGTCCACTTATGGCGCGCAAGCTGAACGACACCGCTGTTGCCTTTACCCAACACCTTGACAGTCTCCAGATCTTCCAGGGTAAAAGTGGCATCTTGAACTTGAGGCACTGCAGGCTGTTATCCCACATCTGTAATTACGGAGTGAAAAACAAACGGTTTTCCCAAGATCAAGATGCCTTTAGTTTAAGCATCTGATTAACCCTAATCAGATCAAAACTAGGGCAGATACTTACGACTTCTTGAGACATGACTCTCAGCCCATCTCGACTAACTACAAGATCTCCAGCTCGGAAGGTCCCGCTTGGCGTTCTGTTTTTCAAAGGAGTCAAAAGAAAAAACTGAAGGACACATTTTTCAAAACACACATACACACAGAGATTGTACATACAGGAAGTGAGAGATGGAGGACTCCTGTGGCGTCACACTGACTTTGATCTTACGCGGAGGTTCTCTTCTTCTGTGCATGGTGGATTTTCAGCGTGCAACAAGAGTGATGTGAATAAATGAACAAGAGTCGCAAGACCACCTATACTCTTCTGAAATTTAGAGTCTTGGGCTTACTTACTTATAGAAAGCGAGGCTTAGACCCTAAAAATGTTTGAAAATAAATTCCATAGTTGTTTTTTTGACGGCCGTTTTTGAGCATTTTACTTGCAAGTGCCCTTCATTTGCTATATTTCACCAAACCCGTCAGTTTTGAAGGATGAGGGCACAGTCAAAACCCACATTTAGTGTCGGCGGACGAATAGCAAGTTTTGGAAATGGACCTTGAAAAATAGAAACAGATTCTCACGAATTGAAAATTTTTGTGGTATTAAATTTGGCAACTGAAGGTAACCTTTTTAAAATCTAGTGTTGAAAGGGTGTAAAAGGTCTTTGAATTTGATACATAATCTTTACAAGTTTTTATACTAGGATATATATATATATATATATATATATATATATATATATATATATATATATATATATATAATCTTTACAAGTTTTTATACTAGGATATATGTGTGTGCGTGCGTGCGTGTACGTGTGCGTGTGTGTGTGTGTGTGTGTGTGTGTGTGTGTGTGTGTGTGTGTGTGTGTGTGTGTGTATTTATGTATGTATGATTCTAAGTCTTAAGACTTAAATATTAAGGCTAGTCAGGATGTCCTAAAAGCCTAGACTTAAATATTAAGGCTAGTCAGGATGTCCTAAAAGCCTTAAAACTTAAGTATAAAGGCTACCCAGCGTGTCCACTTGGCATTGACCAGTCACCTAGTCACCATTACATTGTGTAGTAGTACCTTTATACTTAAAACTTAAGTATAAAGGCTACCCAGGGTGTCCACTTAGCATTGACGAGTCACCCAGTCACCATTGCAATATGCAATAGTGCCCAATGCCTTGGCCACCCTAATCACTGCTAGTCATATGACTGCTTTAAAAAAAGTAGTAGCAATAAGGAAATCAAAGAATTTAGTGTGATATAATCTATGGTAGTTAAGTAATACTAAGGAGAGTTTTGGTTATTGTTTTTTATAGATCTATTGTTCCTCTTTGTCTATTACTCATCAGGAATGTAGTACTTTACAAAAAAATGAGTTTTGTATGTAGTATCAAGTTTTTTGGGGAACACAACACAAATGTTTTTGACATAAGGCTGATATGTCTTTCTTTGCTATTGTGTGTATATGGCCTTTTTTTTACTACCTATCTCTTTTTATGAAGCCTTAATCTTGTAAATATGTATATTCTCTTCAATGTACTTTTGTATTTTAATTTCTTACTATCTCGGTAAATCTTTTATTTTAATATTTATCAAAAAGTTTAAAACATTATATGCAAATTGTTTTGTATTTGTTGTAAAAAATGATTTTCGAGTCAAACTAAGGGTTTTCTCTCAAAATTCCACATGCCAATCACTTTAAAAACTAAAGTTTTCAATATCTTGACCATTACTTTCAAGGCAAGCAAAAATTTCAATCCATTTTTTATCAACTTGAGCACAAAGTTAACACCGACCAAAGGTCAACAAAGAAACAAATGACATGATGCTAATGATAAAAAGAGAAGCAATACAAAAGTGACACGTGCAAGATTGATAACTTTGGCAAAAGGGTTAAGCATAAGCACATCGTCTAACTAATGGACACATGCTTGGGATGGTTACACATTACAAAAGATGCCAACAACAAGGTTAAGCATGAAGATGCAAAGTGTAATGAATGGCCATATTCTTAACACCTAAATCCCAGAACCAACATGACTAATAGAAAACCACTTAGATCTTAGTAGATAATTGTAATATTAGACACCTATGATGGTACCAAGGTTTCCCAAATAATATGCATAGGCCTTTGATGAATTTTGAGCTAGAGAATAAAGAGTTAGACAATAGACTGAGGTATAAGTGGGTTGTGGACAAAGAACAAGTGTGAAACATCTTATGGACATGTATGTAAGCCAAATTCTCTACACTTATTGTACATCTTTGCATGTCATTTTCAACTTTGTGGCTCTTTTTCTATACTTTTCCACCACTTTGTGGGTGCTTCAAGCTCCCTTCTACAACTACTCTTTGAAATTTCTAGTCTCATGGTGCGTGTGAGTGTCTTGGTCTTCATTTGAGCTCGTTCATGTTGGTTTTGCAAGGAGGAAGTGATCTCGTTAAGGTATGAGGTTTGTGTGTTCTGGGAATTTCTCTTACATAGATGATGAGTACCTCTTGCTAAAAGCTCGTGTTAGATTTTAGTGCGGACTAGATGTAGGAAGTGAGTCAAGCTAGGAAGATGAGCATAGATAAGAAAGAGGAGGTAGTTGAGGAGGTTCTAGGGAGAGCAGTGAGATTGTGAGAATGCTTGTAAGTGTCCACAATAGTAGAGAAATCTTTCATCTTTTCTGTGTGTCGAAGAAGAATAGGCACAAGGAAGCATGGCCCATGTGGGGAAGGAATGTGGGAGCAAGAAGGAGGAGAGTGGAGTAGAGTAAAGTTGGTCTTTTATGTTACCAAAGCCCTTCGAAAACAAATATGAGCTTTGAAGTATTCTTGATGCTCTTTTATAAACAATTTGGCTTATGTATGTGGTTTGCTATAAACATTTTCGTTTTTGTTTACCTTGAGGCATCTTCAATATAATATACTTTTCAGAAATTGGATTTATAACTATTCTTCAAAATGTTCCTTTGCTTTCACATTAAGATATGTTATATATCAAACTATAAGTACAAAATTATTACATAGTAAAGTTATCTTTTCTCTATGTATCACTATTGTATTTGCACATGTCACTTAACTAATAAAATTTTATGAAGTAGATTTGGAATTGTCACCATTTCATCTCTGCACTCTCCACATAACTATGAAAATTTTCTCAAATAAATCTTTGGAACCATGAGTAAATTTCTTTGAGAAATTGCACATAGTGCTTAACTAGCACAATTTTCTCCATATTATGAGCAAGTCCAATGTTTGAGAAAAAATCATTTATTTGAAGTGATTAAGGCCAAACTACAAATTATTATTAGAGTTATATCAATGGTAGAGAGCTCAAAGATTATTATGAAATTGTAATATAAAGTATTAAATTAATTAATGAGTGGATAAGGTAACTAATGGGGGATGTGTGTGTGTGTGTGTGTGTGTGTGTGTGTGTGTGTGTGTGTGTGTGTGTGTGTGTGTGTGTGTGTTTTATATAAAGACTCACATGGCCTAGAACCACATGTGAGTGGTCATTTGGGGTGGACACTTAGTGAGAAGAAAACACTTTGCAAGGTAATGTGTACTCTTTGAGGATTTATCAAATCTTTGCAAGGTAATAAGTGTGTACGCTTTGAGGATTTATTAAATCTTTGGGTTGATGTTTGTATTACATTCCTAAACCATTCAATAGTATTGACCATTCCCAGTCAAATAAGACCAACAAAAAGCAAGCCACTTGTGCGAGGCTTTTAGGCATTTAACATTATAATGGATACCTTTCAATTGACATTAGTATAGAGCACAAACCCAAACTAATGTTTGACCTTATCACATCCATGAGACTCCATATTCATATTTGTTGTGACCACTTTATAGGTTAACATGGTTTCACTCGATCGTAAGCCACTTTGCCATCTTACCCGCATGTAAGTAAGACAGTGCTGGACTTTATAAAGTGGCGTTTCCTTGAGCTAATGTCAAATGGGGAAGTGATTAAATTCATGTACATAGTTGCTTAGGACTAGAACTAGTGAAAATGGACTATTTTAAAGTTTTATATGGCTTTGTGTGAAAGTTAGTCATTTGTATATAAGTTCATTTTTACATTAAGTAATGTAAGTCAATTTTGACATTAAGTAATATAAGTCAATTTTGACATTTGTATATAAGTTAATTTTGGCATTACGTAATACACATTCATTCCCTTATAACAGAATACTTGTGAGCTCTCCCTCTTCCGTACTCTCTTGCTTGCTTGTAATGTGTTGGATTCTTACATACTAGATGGCTACTTGCTTGAATAGTTTGACTGTAGGCTTCTCTCACTCATTAGCTTCTTCTCCATCCAACGACTATCTCCTTCTTGCCTCCATTTAGGAAAAGAAAGTTCTACCTTCACCCCCTTAGCAAAGATAGCATTCCAGTGTGATAACAGAGTGATGACATGGTGGATGAGCTAGTGCACCCATGTGGTAAGTTGCATTTGTAGCCCTACGATAAAGTACCAAATGACACATGATTCAACGAAGGGTAAGGTAAACTCTTGACTTTAAAAATATCAACCTACAAGCTGACTAGAGTATCTGTTGTAGAAATGAAATCACATGTGTAGAGTGTAATAAGCTCACACATGTAGAGAGTAATAGGCATATGTGAGCTAAATACAGGGTCTCTAGGACTTCCCATAGCCAAAGCAGAGTGATGGCTTCATCCTAAAATAGTTAAGTTCTTCCTAAGCATGTATGTGTTTTGCTTATCTTGTGAGGAGTGCAATCCGCAAGACTGGTATGTAAAACAATTAAGAGAAGCATTTAAGTAGTACATAAACATAATTAAGAAAACCATTTAAGCAATACATAATATTATTGATATATTATCATATTGTCTTTAGACATCATCATATCGTTAGCATCTTACAAGAAAGTAGTGGCACATGAGCCATATATAGAGTTTGAGAAAATACACATTGAAATGGCTAAATAGGAAACCAAATGGCTTGGAACACCTTGGTAGATATGCATGCCATATCCAATGGAGTGGCTTGGAACACCTTGGAACAACACCTAGGTAGATATGTATGCCACGTTTGGATTACTTATAAAAGCATGGAATACATAGATATGTTCACTTTGAACACATTTCTAGAAGGGTATGTTGAATAAGGATGGATCGAGTTGTACATATTATGTGCACGTGTGTGTGTGTGTGTGTGTGTGTAAAGTATATATTTTTTATGTATATATAAAATTTATCAATTGCATGATATTTATATGTGTGTATTACATAAGTATATTTTACATGAATATACATGCATACATTAATAAATATAAACTATATAGCACATGCGTGTGTGCATGTGCATGCATGTGCGCAGACGTATGTGTATGTGTTACAAAGTATATATTACATGTGCATGTGCACACACACGCGTGTGTGTGTGTGTACAAAGTATATATTACATGTGCGTGTGCATTTATGTGTGTGTGTCATGACCTTTATAACACTTAGAGAAGAATTCTATTTCCCAAACACAAAAATTAGAGTAAACCATACACTTGGAACAAATTAAAAACATGAACCTTATGTAAACAAAATAAAGTAAACATTGTCAAGAGAACTTTAAAATAAGAGAGAGATCACCGTCAACACAAGATTGGGTTCAATCTCCCCTAGATGAGTGTGGCCTGTCATACCACTTATCCATATTTATATGTATTAAAAGCTTGCCTTTGAAGAAAACTCCAAAAATAAAGCTAAAGAGCCTTTGAAGTTTTGAGCGTACAAGCTCTTCCAAAAATATAGCAAGCTATAATTATCAAATCTTGGGCCTACCAAAAGTATAAATACTAATTGGTACGTATAAAGGTTTGAGGTCTTGAGGTGTTAGATACGAGGTAGGTGGAGATTTTACGGAGGAGGCATCTCCAGGGAAGGGTCTACACTTCAGATGGTACGGGCGTGTGCACAGTAGATGAAATGGACATGGAATCGGGTTGCTACGGCCGTGGCACTTGAGATATAGAATGGTATGGCCATGGCTTGACGTTGGAATAGTCGTGGCAACCTGGATAGAGAATGGTACGACTGTGGCTTTGGTTTGGGACGGCCATGGCTAATTTTGGTACGACTGTGGCATTTGCTTCTTTTTTTTTGGGCACTCTACAAACAGGTTTTGTACCCTTGGGCTATGTGGTCCAGCACCCCATTGCGGGTTCTGTACTGACTTTGTGCCCAATTTGGCAAAGTGAGAAGAAGACGGTTCCAATTGAGTGATGGCAAGGTTGGTATATCCCTTATGTCAATGCATGCGAAAGGACTACGGTCATATAAAGGTGGTACATATAAAGGTTTGAGGTCTTGAGGTGTTAGAATATGAGGTAGGTGGCGATTTTACTTCCTCACGTGTCAATGCATGCGAAAGGACTACGGTCGTGTCATGCGAGTGCATGCCTCACGCATGTAGATAGCGTCGTGAGTGATGGTGGGCAACTGGGAGCATCCGGAGGTGGCGGCGGCGGGAGAATGGACATAGAAGAGGAGATGAAGAGAGAAAGGGATAACCAAGGAGACGAAGGAGTTGCAAGGAAACAACGGCTCAACTGGATTTCTAAGCGATTACATTCACAGCAACATGTGGAGAATCTGCGCAAGAGCAAGGTATGCATTAGCATTTCACTTTACCTGGTTAAAAGGAAAATCGATGTGTTATCCATGAGTAGCACCATTTTATTCTATTCTGGGAAGCCGCCTAGCAAAGCAAAGCTGTGAAGATGGCTTCAAGAGGAAGTCTTTCATGAAAAAGCAGTATCAGAGGTACACTATTTAGGGAAGGGGTTCTTTAATGTGCTATTCATGAGAGGACATATGGTAGCTGACTTGTTTGCAAAGGACCCATTATTTTATGGGATCAAAGCTGATTCATGCCATGCCCTTCGATCCAACCTTTGACATCAATCAAAGCCTTAGGGAATCTTGCCCTCTATGGGTGGATATTATAGGTCTTCCCCTTTGGCTGAGACTGGCCTTGAAGGAGCTGGCTAGCGCACTGGGCCTGGTGCTATTCGTACCTAGCGACGAGGAAGACAATGGTCGTCATTCAATCAAAATCTATGTCATGGAATGCAACGGTTGAAACTCTGAAGCTTCTCGAGATGGACTTAGGAGAGTTTGGGAAAATGGAACTTAAGCTGAAATTTGGGAACTTCCTAGGAGCCTGCTTTAGGTCAATTTTGACATTTGTATATAAGTCAATTTTGGCATTACGTAATACACATTCATTCCCTTATAACAAAATACTTATGAGCTCTCCCTCTTCCGTACTCTCTTGCTTGCTTGTAATGTGTTGGGTTCTTGCATACTAGGTGGTTGCTTGCTTGAATAGTTTGACTCTAGGCTTCTCTCTCTCATTAGCTTCTTCTCCATCCACCACCCCAATAGCTATCTCCTTCTTGCGTCCATTTAGGAAAAGGAAGATCTACCTTCACCCCCTTAGCAAAGGAAGCATTCCGGTGTGACAACAGAGTGATGACATGGTGGATGAGCTAGTGTACCCATGTGTTAAGTTCCATTTGTAGCCCTACGGTAAAGTACAAAATGATACATGATTCAATGAAGGGTAAGGTTAGCATTTGACTTTAAAAATATCAACCTACAAGCTGACTAGAAGATCTGTTGGTGGAAATGAAATCACTTGTACAGTGTAATAAGCCCAGGCATACGTGAGCTAAATACAGGGTCTCTAGGACTTCCCATAGCCAAAAGTGATGGCTTCATCCTAAAATGGTTAAGTTCTTCCTAAGCCGCGTATGTGTTTTGCTTATCTAGTGAGGAGTGCAATCCATAAGACTACATCAAGACTCGTATATAAAACAAATAAGAGAAGCATTTAAGTAGTACGTAAACATAATTAAGAAAACCATTTAAGCAATACATAATATTACTGATATATTATTATATTATCTTTAGACATCATTATATCGTTAGCATCTTACAAGAAAGTAGTGGCACATGAACCATATATAGAGTCTGAGAAAATACACATTGAAATGGCTAAATAGGAAACCAAATGGCTTGGAACACCTTGGTAGATCAGCATGTCATATCCAATGGAGTGGCTTGGAATACCTTGGAACAACACCTAGGTAGATATGTATGCCACATTTGGATTACTTATATAAAAGCATGGAATACATTTCATGAGGTGTTTGTCATAGATAAGTTCACTTTGAACATGTTTATAGAAGGGTATGTTGAATGACTTATGTGTGTGTTCACTTCAAACAGAAGGTTCTGTTGAATAAGGATTGACTTGTATATATTATGTGCATGTGTGTATATATTCTTTATATACATATATGCATGTATGTTCGTGCATGTGTACATGTGTGTGTGTGTGTGTGTATAAAAATTATCCATTGCCTATTATTTATATGTGTATATTGCATATTTAAAAACACTTGTGTGTGTGTGTGTGTGTGTGTGTGTGTGTGTGTGTGTGTGTAAAGTATATATTTATTATGTGTATATAAAATCTATCAATTGCATGATACTTATATGTGTATATTACATAAGTATATTTTACATGTATATACATGCATACATTAATAAATATAAACTATATAGCACGTGTGTGTGTGTGTGTGTGCATTTGTGTGCATGTGTATTAGGACCTTTATGACACTTGGAGAAGAATTCTATTTCCTAAACACAAAAATTAGAGGAAATCATACAGTTGGAACAAATTAAAAGCATGAACCTTATGTAAACAAAATAAAGTAAACATTGTCAAGAGAACCATCCATATTTATATGTACTAAAAGCTTGCTTTTCAAGAAAAATCAAAAAATAAAGCTAAAGAGCCTTTGAGTTTTTGAGCGTACAAGCTCTTCCAAAAATATAGCAAGCTATGATTATCAAATCTTGGGCCTACCAAAAGTATAAATACTAATTGGTACGTATAAAGGTTCGAGGTCTTGAGGTGTTAGATACGAGGTAGGTGGCAATTTTACTTCCTCATGTGTCAGTGCATGCGAAAGGACTATGGTCATGTCATGCGAGTGCATGCCTCGCGCATGTAGATAGCGTCGTGATGGTGGGCAGTTAGGAGCATCTGGAGGTGGCAGCAGCGGGAGATGGGGGATGGGGAGAATAGGATATAGAAGAGGAGATGAAGAGAGAAACAGATGACCAAGGAGACGAAGGAGTCACAAGGAAACGATAGTTTGACTGGATTTTCTGAGCGATTACATTCACAGCAACATGTGGAGAATCTGTGCGCAAGAGCAAGGTATGCATTAGCATTTCACCTGAGCTGGTCAAAAGGCAAGTCGATGTGTTCTCCATGAGTAGCACCATTTTATTCTGTTCTCGGAAGTCGCCTAGCAAAGCAGCGCTGTGAAGATGGCTTCAAGAGGAAGTCTTTCATGAAAAAGTAGTATGAGAGGTACACTATTTAGGGAAGGGATTCTTTAATGTGCTATTCATGAGAGGACATATGGTAGTTGACTTGTTTACAAAGGACCCATTATTTATGGTATCAAAGCTGATTCATGCCATGCCCTTTGATCTAACCTTTGACGTCAATCGAAGACTTAGGGAATCATGCCCTCTATGGGTGGATATAATAGGTCTTCCCCCTTGGCTGAGACTGAGGCCTTAAAGGTGCCGATGCGCACTGCCCGGTGCTATTCGTAGCTAGCGAGGAAGACAATGGTCATCATTCAAACAAAATCTATGTCATGGAATGCAATGATTGAAACTCTGAAGCTTCTCAAGATGGACTTAGGAGAATTTGGGAAAATGGAACTCCAACTGAAATTTGGGAATTTCCTTGGAGCTTGTTTAGGTGTGGAAATTTTGGTCACATTGCTAGAGACTCTAGAGTGGGCAATAATATGAAAGCAAATGAGGAGAACAAGGAAGAGGGGTCAACTGATGGAGGAAAAGGGGAAACTTCAAGAACACAGACTGATAAAGGTGACAAAGGAAAAGACATAATGATTATGGAAGAGAAAGACTCTGAGAAACTGGGGTGGACCAGGGCTAGAGACAAATCCAGGGGGAAAATAATCTTAGAGAGGTAAAAGGGGAAGCCAGGAGCACTCACCCAAAGGGGGAGGGAGAGGTGCAAAAGCAAGTAAACCTGTAGAAGGGCTTAGTTCACCTTTATATTCTAATCCCTTTAGCCCATTGAGGGATGACAATGAAACTTCATCTATGGGAAAGTTCAACTGGTAAGTGGATACTACTTGGAGGGAGATTCAAACAGGGATTGGAGAACCAAGGACATAATCAAGAAGAGAAGAGGGATTGGAGGTGGAGATGGTTCTTGCAACTACCTTAGAATGGGGATGTACTTGGAATGTTAATGGCTTGAAGGATAAAATGAAAAATACAACTTTTTGGGGGATGGTGAAGGACTAGAATTTGTCCATTATGGCTATCCATGAGCATAATTTAATGGGTAGTAAAGAGAGGAAAAGAGAGTGCTTCATGGACTGGGTGCTATTGTATGGAGGAGTGAAAACAGGCTATACTAGGGTTATGTATATTATTAAGAAAGACTTAAAACCTTCTATTATTGCCAACCATCCTAATGGTAGGATTTTAGTTGTGGAGGTTCATGTAGAGGAAGAGAAGGTACGGTTGATTAGTATCTATGGGGTCCATAAACATAAAACTAGGGGAGAAATGTGGGAGTGGGTCCATAAACATAAAACTAGGGGAGAAATGTGGGAGTGGATCAACAAGCTAGACATCCAGTGTCCTTGCATTCTGATGGGTGATTTCAATGTGGTGAAGAGACACTTAGATAGATTTGGGGGAAGCACAATCATGATGGGACAAGAAAAAAGAAAATGGGATAGCCTTAGAGGAAAATGGGGCTTAACTAATGGATGGAAGCTAGGACCTTGGTGCTTTGACCTGGGACATACATACTTTAGCCTGCAATACATGGGGTCATCCTCTAGAATAGATAGAGTTTTTTTTTGCCAACAAGCTTCTTGGGTACCTCATACAATATCTTTCAAAGTGGAAACCTCTTCTGTTTTGTCTGACCATATGCCTCTAATGTGGGATTGGCAAACAACGCAATGGGGGGAAAGTGAGCTTAGGGATTTCCCAAGAAAGATGAGGGTTGATAACAGTTTTTTGCAAGATGATTTGTTCACACTTCTCACCAAGGAAGCTATTAACAAGCTAAAGAGTAAGGAAGGGGCAGGAGGCTCTTGGAGAAAATTTGCCAATGAAATGATAGGCATTATTAGAAGGGTGGAAAAATTGAGAGCTCATTAAAAGAGACAAAGGAGGGAATATTGGGGGAATCTTCTAGACAGTCTACAAAAGAAGAGGCAACTGAATGGTCTATCCAGGATTGAAATGGATGAATATGCAGAATGCGAGATTCATTTAAAAGAGGAAGATGCTAAATTAGCTACTGAGAGAGAGAAAGGGGATAGCTAGAGAATATATAACATCAAGAGAAAACCTACCAAATATTTGTTTGGATTGACTAAGGATAGAGGGAACAGAGAGTTACAAGGACAAATCAAGGATGAAAATGGTTAGGATCTAGGGGACATAAAACAGATTGCCCTTAGGTGGGTTGACTTTCTGGGTAGCACTCTGAGTCTCAAGGAAGATAGCTCTATAGAGAGGTTCCAGGAAAAAACCAAGCTCCTTGACTTGGTTAACACAAGCAATAAAGCAAATAGAGCCAAATGGTTGGATAGAGATATTGAGATGGATGAATGCTGGGAGGCCCTTAGGAAATTGGGCAAGGAGAAATCCCTAGGTTGGGATGGGCTATCAGTTGAATTCTTCTTAGCATTCTAGGATTCTTTGAAAGAATTCTTCTTAGCATTCTAGGATTCTTTGAAAGACTGGGTATGGGACACTTGCAAAAAGAAGGCTTTCTCCCTAGGAGAGCTTGATAATGACTTAAGAGAAGGATTGATTAAGTTAATCCCAAAACAACCTGCTTGTGCCCACTTTAATCACTGGAGGGGCCTATCACTCTTATCACTATGATATACAAGATCTTGGCAAAGGTTATAGCCGTTAGAATTAGTCCTTCCCTCCAAGAGTTGATCTCCAATAAACAATATGAGTTTATTAAAGGTAGATCCATCTATGACAATATATTTGCAGCAATGTTGGGAAAGGACATAGCTCAGAGAACATGACAAGAATGTGTAATATTCCAACTAGATTTAGAGAAGGCATGTGACATAATTCACTGGTCATTTGTAGCAAGAGTAATGGAGAAGATGAGCTTTGCCTACAAGATTTTTGCATGCATCTATACTCTAACAATTGGAGCACATTCTAAGCTACTATTAAATGGGAGGCTAGTGGGGGGATTTGAAATTAGAAGGTCTATAAGGCAAGGTTGTCCTTTAGCTCCCTTATTGTTTATTGTGGCATCTCACCCTTTGATATTATAGCCTTGGAGAATGTTAGTGAAAAAGGATCAAATCTCATTGGACTAAAACTTAGGGGGAACAGTTAATCATTCAATGCTTTGTTGATGATTCTTTGTTATTCTCTTGAGAGTTAACAATGAAAATTTGAGGAATGCTCTACAGCTAGTACAGGTGTTTGCCAAAGCCTCTGGATCTAAATGTAATATCCATAAATCCAAAATTATAACCTTGACAGAAGAGGACAACTTTGATATGGAAAGATGGGGCAGTGATGTTATCAAAAGAGGAAGGATCATTAGACACCTAGGGATTCCCATGGGAGTGGGAATCCCTAGGTGTCTAATGATCCTTCCTCTTTTGGGCAGTGATGTTATCAAAAGAGGAAGGATCATTAGACACCTAGGGATTCCCATGGGAGTGGGTGTGAGTAATAAGGACATGACAGATTGGGCTATTGAAGATGCTACTCTACATAATACAATGAAGACTCATAGTTCCAGCACTTGAGTTGGTTTAATGGGGCTAAACTTGATAGGATCAATACCAAGACATTCTATGAAGAGACATGTAAAGGGGAAACGAATGTTAAATATTGCAAAAAATTATGGAGAATCGATTGGGATATCAACATTTGGAAGAGAAGGTGGAACCTAATATGGGAAGCTTTGATCCTAGCAAAAGCCCAAGTATTCGTGTGGAGAGTATGTCTACTGGATTTACCTCTTAGGTTTAAGCTACTTTAAAAGAACTTCAGTGTTGGGACATGTCCCCTATGTAAAATAGCTATTGAGGAAGGGAAGCATGCTTTCTAGGCGTGCCATCCATTAAGGGGTTTTGGGGAAAAATAGGTAGATGGGTAGAAGACAATTTAGGAGTGAGAGGATCTTGGTGGGACTGGTTACTAGGAAGACTATACAAGATGACTGATGAGATTGATTTGATTTTTTGTATCATTAGATATTAGTGCTTGTGGGTGATCTGGGTCTCTAGAAATGAGTTGATATTTTGTAAGGGGGACAATTAGGGAATAGAGGCCATTGAAGTTATGTTTAAATGTGTACATTTTTGCTCATCTGTGTATTATATCAATAGGATAAATAATAATAGATATAGTGAGGTTGTCTAGGCATACAATCTGGGATTAGGTGATATAGATCAGGGAAGATGAAATGCTTATCCTAATGTGTTTGAATACTCGTAGGTGTATACATGGGATGATGTTAGAGCTAAGTCTCCAAAATTTAGACCAAGAACCGGAAGAGATCTTCATGGCCTTGGTGGAAAACCCTTTGGGAAGAAGGCCAATAGTTAAAATATGGATCAAAGGAGAAGACTTTGAACAACAGTCACCCAAGGGCTACACATTTGATGTGCTACTAACTGCCTGTATATGCAGCTAAGTTTTCACTTCTCATGGGGAAACTCTTCTTTTGTATGGGAAGATGAAATGTGGGATCTAGTATGTGATTTGCTGAATAGGAAATGGGCCTCAGTTTTTGTAAGGTCTTTGATATTAAAAAAATGTGATCTACTAAATAGGTGTTTCTGTAAAGTCTTTGATGTAGAAAGACTTTTTGTAAAGGATTGTTAATATTAATATATATAACTATTGTTCCCAAAAAAAGGGTTTAAGGTCTTAGCCTTCCAAAAACATTAATGCCAAATATGTAGCCATAATAGGTATTTACATGTCTTCCAAAATATCTCATTGTGGTCCAAACAACTAACAAATAATCTGCCACTCATCATCGCCTATATCAAAATAATACTAGCTAGTGTACACAACCAATTAAACACATTAATCCTAGCTATATAGTACCAGCGCACACAACTGATTAAAGAAATTAATCTTGGAAAATGATATAAATAAAAGGCACATCCAAAATAAAATATCCCAAAATTTCCTCAATAAAATAATGGGCATCCCCATAGAGGTTATGACTAACAGTATGTGTGTGTGTGTGTGTGTGTGATGTATTATATAGATATAAATTCATATGTGTATTTTTTTATATTATGCATATAAATGCATGGCCATTAGACTTTATAATATTAAAGTAAGTTAAGAGAGCATCATCTTGTATGGAGAGGTGTGTTGGGGTCCTCATGTACCATGCTTAGGTCACATGTTCATCAAAGTATCTTGTTGGGTAAACCCTTCCATCATGAACTTTGCAAAAGAGTGTGTACGACTCTCCCAAGCATCGGGGTCTTCTCTTAGTAGTCCTGTATTAAAATTTGCAAATCAAAACATTAAAGCCAATGTGGAGTCACTAAAGCAAAACCATTATAACCTAGAGATTGGCAAGGTCTTTAACATGACAATGGCCCCTCTCCTCTTTTCTTTCTTGGATTTTACTAGTCATTATATAACGCGGTAAAATTGTATATGTCACCTTAGGAGTAAGCCCTAATAAAGGGACTCTTGAAGGGAGGAAACGATTAGAGATGACCATATCTAAGGCCAACAAAGTACCCATCAAAGGAAATACTGATTCAAGTTCTCCAAATTTAGAAGAATCCCACCAATTTTTTTTTTGTCTTTGCCCATTAGGAGATTGCAATAAATGGATCTAGAGGTACTCTTAATCTATAAATTAGTGAATCAAGAACTTAGCTTCCCTTTACAAAAGTCTAAAAATACAAGAATCTCAAGGAGTGGGGAGAGCATTTTGAAATATTGACCATAAAAAATTCTCATACTCCACTCCCCTCCCCTTCTCTTCTACCTCCACCTCTCTCTTTCTCTCTCTCTCTCTCTCTCTCTCTCTCTCTCTCTCTCTCTCAATCGGTCCTCCTTAACCCCGACTTGTCAGTCAAACCTTTGACCAAAGCTTGCTCTTTGTGAAGCAAGCCACTAGCTTATCAACCAGAACTTTGACCAGAGCTTGCTCTTGTGAAGCAAGGCACCAACTTTATGAGGGTTGTTGGCTGTAAATATTAATAAGAAGATAGGTCTAGGCTTGGGTGCTAGGCTCTAACTTTTAAATGCATGACTAAGAGCATGGCCAAGTGCCCCCCCTAAAGAGAATGTGGGGGAGAGAGAGAGCTTGTAAGCACACACACACACGAGAGGAAGACACAAGAGAGAGCAAGACACAAGAGAGATATGGATGGCTGAATTTTCTTCTATATTCTTCTCTTCTCTACAACCATTAATATAAAGAGATAAGAGTACATACTATAAGGGAAAGTACTCTCCTATTATAACTTACAAGGGTTGGTCCATAGTGTGAACCTGACTATATGAATAACACTATAACTATGTCATAACTCTAGGACTCTAATATGGCTATCACACACAGCTTGTCATCCACTAGTTGCATATCAACCATAATCTCACCAACCATGCTAGTGGCATAAGTGGGAAGGCTATCATCCAGGCGGGTCATCAATGCTTGTAGCACTAGTTGAGCTCGATATCTCAACACTCCTCCTCGAGCTCAACTCCACACATTGCACTCCAACTAAGCTCCTAAACCTATGGAGCTTCTCTTCTGTACCAAGTGCCTTCGTGTGAAGATAGCCACCTAATCCTCTATGCTAACATAATGTCAAATTTACTTCACTTGCTAGAACCTTCTCCCTCATAAAATGATAATGCACCTCAATGTACTTCATCTTAGCATGGTATACTAGGTTACTAGCCAACTATATATTACTTTATAAAATGATAATGCAACTCAATGTACTTCATCTTAGCATTATTATTTTACTTCATAAAATGATAATGCACCTCAACGTACTTCATCGTAGCATGGTATAATAGGTTACTAGCCAACTATATGCTCCTCATATTGTCATAATAAATGATAACTACCCTACCCATATCAAGGAGCTTCTGACACTAAGCTACCTCACAAGCTTTCCCATAGCAATGTTCATATAATCTACCTATGTACTCAACAACGTAACTATCGGCTGTTTCTTGCTATTCCAAATAATAGGAGAACTCCCAAAGGAAAACATAAAACCGTTGGTAGATATCTTGTTTCTTGCTATTCCAAATCATAGGAGTACTCCCAAAAGAAAACATAAAGTCGTTTGGTAGATCTCCTATCTGTAATACTACCAACCTAATATCAGCATCTGTGTACCCATGTAGCTGTATCTCGGTGTAGTAAATCCCATAATTAATTGTGGACTTTATGTACCTGAGAATCTGTCTAGCCACATCCAAGTGTGGCTTCCTGGTGGCCTGCATAAAATGATTCACAAGTCCAACAACATAGCTCAAGTTTGGCCTAGTAATGGTCATGTAAATTAAGCTACCCACTAAGCACTTGTACATAGTGGTTGGGGTCCTCAAAGCTCACTTCTTCTATGGAAAACTTTATGTTTTACTCCAATGGCACTAAAATAGGCTTGCATCCTATCATACCATACTTGGAGAACATGTCCAATCCATATTACCTTTGTAACAATAAAATGCCATGAGATGATCTCACCATCTCTATGCCCAAGAAATACCACAACTCATCCAAATTCTTCATCTCAAACTTCTACTGTAAAGGCCTCCTAACATCATTTATGCTAGCATCACTATCACCAGTGATAATCAAGTCATCCACATAAATGACTAACAGCATGATTCCTCTACCTATCTTTTTTAACATAAAGTAAAAAATTTACATTGGACATTTGAAATCCAATGGCACCAAAATACTCTTGGATCTTGTTTGACCATGCTCTGGGTGCTTCCTTCAAGCCATACAAGGCTTTATGTGACTTGCACACAAAATCTGGGTGTGTAACCCAGTGGTTGCATCATGTATACTTCTTCTTGCAAATCACCATGTAAGAAAGTATTCTTTACATCCATTTGATGTAAAGACTAATGCTTTGCTACTATAGCCATAGCAATAATAGATCTCATGATTTCCAGTCTTATAACCGATTGAATGTCTTGTCATAGTCAAAGCCATAGGTCTGCGCAACCAATCTTGCCTTATACCTGGTGGTCATTGATTCATCTAAGTTATTCTTGACCTTATACACCCACTTACATCTAATTATCTTCTTTTTCTTAGGCAAAGACACTAACTCCCATGTTGCATTTATATCCAATGTTACCATCTCCTCCATGGCATCTTCCCATTTTTAATTTCCAAGTGCTTGTTGGGCTCCAACTCCTAGATTGCTTTAACCATGTAACCATAATGATGGGTTCTTTATCCTTCCCCGTGTTTCTTGTTCCTCGTTCGAATAGAGAGAATAACTTAAATTTGGACCCATGGTGAAGACACTTCAATAATAATGAGATCCTGTGAAAAGTGGGACTCCTACTTACACTGTGTGCTTGTTGAGAGCACTTATCATTAAGTATAGCAAAGGAGACATGTCTCTATTGTGTAACTAATGTTCTTAAGCTACTTAGTGATCATGGTCAACTTGGAATAATCCCAGCTCATGATTAACACCAAATGTTTGAAATGGTGTGGTGTTAGATATCCTGAGGGAGCAAACCTTAAGGTTCTTTCTACCGCTCCCACTCCTTTACTGGAGCTTTTGACCCAAAGACAGGGTGACCTTTTAGTAAGGTAAATCTGGGGCTCGGAGGATCGTGGTGGTTCTTGTCCCTAGAGTTCCTCCACTCACATTTGCATTTAGTTAGCTCATTTTGTTCCTAAAGATACTCACTTGTTGAGGTGGATCTAGGGAGTCTAGCCTTCTTATCAGGGGAGCACTTTGCTGAGTGTTAGTCATTTGTTGGGACTAAAGCCTGGGTGAAGTTGATTGTATTATCATTTTCAACACAAGAAGTGTAGATTAGGTTTGTATCAAGGGTTTCACTTTGGTGAAACATTCTCTTATGATTTTTGAAATAGGTTTGAAATGAATTTCATACATCTCTATTCAATATTCAACTCAAGCTACAAAAAAGTACATTTTAACATAAAAATTGGTTTTTTTCTTGAGTTTTGAGTTTTTTTGGGGGTTTTTATACCTTTTTTTTATTGGGCTACGTTTATAGGTTCAAGTGTCCACGCTCACATTTCTAGGCTCACATCTACAAGCTTTTGATGTTTTTATATGAACTAGGCTCATGTATTTTATTTTTATAAAATAGGCCTATCTGGGATACATACTTTTATGTAATAGGCCTATGATAGGATTGATGTGCAATTACTAAGTAATAATTATAATTTAATTATTTAATTAATACTTAATTATTAAAGTATAATTATTAAGTAATCATTATACTTTAATATCCCAATAATTATACGAAGAACAATAACTTTCTTTGAAATTTGTAGTTGATATAGATTGTATGATAAGAAAAACCTTAAAGGACATGAGTAGGTATGTCTTTACAAGTGTTTAAGGTAGTAATAATAGGTTAGTACAATATTGGGCATACATACCTCTAGACTCACATCTGTAGGCTCACATGTCCAAGCTCATGTCTCGTCACTAGTTTCACAAGTCTTTTTTCTTGGCTCACGTCCCCCCAACCTGAGAGTTGTGGCCTAGTTTTTAGAGATTTTGAGATATTTTTGGACATGATGGGGGGTGATTAAGGATCCTAATCCTAGATTATGGTGGTTATACAAGTAATTAAATGTTTTTTTTATTAGTTTTGCATGCTTTTGATCTACTAATTCAAACAATACATGAAAAAATGTGAAATGCATGAACAAAAAAGCTCGTGTTTTTGGAGTCGATTCCACTCCAAAAATGCTCATGTTTTTGGAGTCGATTCCACTCCAAAAATTACATATCAAACTCGAATCCACTCCTAATGGAGCTTAATGCTCATGTTTTTGGAGTCCTAATCATAATTACTAAGCTATCCTTTGGCTCAATGTAATGAAATCTAAGCATTAAATCATGTTCATGTTTTTGGAGTCCTAATCATAATTACTAAGCTATCCTTTGGCTCAATGTAATGAAACCTAAGCATTAAATCATGCAAAAAATCACCAAGAAACCAAGGTTTTTTCCTTCCAAGATATTAGAAAAAGCACCCTAATGTAAATAAACTTCAAATCAAATAAAAACACATCGAAGAGTCTAAAACCGTATGTTTTTACGAGTGTGACATTCTATTTAACACTGAGCAATATTGGGCAATCCTAATAATAGCTTAGAATGGATGGATGAATAGAGATAAGCCCTAGGCTAGTCCCCAAGGTGCCAAATATGCTCAATCCAAGAGCTTATATTAGCCTTACCGAAGCATGTGTCGTTGGTGTCCTTGCCTTCGAGTCACAACACCTTCGAGTTGAAAATACAATTTCTTGATGTGGGTGCGCTAGCTTGTCTATCACATCCTCACTCCATTGTCACACTGCTCTCTCACACAAAGGCATAGGAAGAAGAAGGAGCTAATATATAAGGGAAATCTACAAGCAAGCATCCATCTAACATGCATAAATCCAATAGCATACAAGAGAGAAAGAGTAGAGAAGAAGGGGAGCTCACAAGCATTCTATTGCAAGGGAATGCATTACTTATTTTACAAAAAATGACTTATATATAAGTGACTAATTTTCACACTAGGTGAGCCAATATAAAAAATGGTCCAGCCGCTACTACTAGTCTTAAGCACAGAATCCTTAGACTTCCCATTAAGCACAGAATCCTTAGACTTCCCATTAAGCACAAGGTACAGCCACTTTATGTGTTCCAATGCTATCTTACAAAATATAAATGTCCGTTTGAGTTGCCCGGTGTGTAGGTGATTGATAATTTTTTTTGCTCTTGCACCCCGCGCGTAGGTTGATGATATGACCTTGTGCTCGGCGCAGCAGGTTGATAATATGTTTTTGCCCTTGTGCCGAGCACAAGCCCTTCATTACTGTGTTTATTTTTCCCTTACGCCCGGTGCAAGCTGATTTTTCCCTTACTGACCGCCTAGTGCATGGCCATCACCGCCTCCCCAACACATCACTTTTTATTGGGTGAGGGAGATCATGACTTAGGAGTTGTATAGGAGAACGATTTGGACGAGGATCCATATCTTCTTGGAATCATCTAGTTGGGAGACTAGTCTTTAGAGACAAGCCTTCCTAGATCTTGAGGTCATGGCTTAGGATCCCTAGAGGCAAAATATTGGGATGAATATCCAAATACTCCTATGGCTAGCATCAACTTGGGAGTGAGGTCCTTTATGCGAATGAAGATCCAAAATTTCATTGGGGCATCTAATTAGTCCAAGTAATATAAATTTGGATAAGCATCCAATTCTTCATGTATGTTGAAGTGCTCTAGAACTTTGAGTGACATAAAATATAAAAAGTTCGCTTGCTTACTATGGGGGGTAACCATAAAGTGCAAGCCATTGACTGTGCTTACTATGCTGTTTTTTCACTTATGCCCGACGCAAGCCATTGACTGGGGTATGAAGTGCAAGCCATTGACTGTGGACCATGGCTCGTATTAGAGAGTATGAAGTGCAACCATTAAATTTTTGACTTTATTTTCACCATCTCCCATGATGACTGGCATTTGTAATCGCTTATATATGTCTAACAACATCTCTATTTTATGTGTTTAATATCTTATGTATGTTTAACAACATTTGTTTTGATATACAATGTGCATGTCTCCTCCATGTGTGTAGGGAAATGTCAACCTCTAGTAGATATCCACTACGGTCTCATTATTGGGCTTCAACACATCAAGATGAAAACATTGTAGTTGAAGCAAATGAAGGGCTTGAAGCTCAATCTGTAATGACAGGACTTGAGAGTGTGGCTACAAGGTGAAGTAGGCCTCAATCTTGAAGTCAGTGCAAATGAGGATGATGATGTAGTTGCTTTAGGAAAAGACATGGATCTCAATAGTTAAGGCAAAGAGATCAAACTTGACATTCTGCAAGATGTGTTGCAAACTGTGTCAATGAAGAAAAGAAGGGCTCCACCACCGATCCCTCTTTATGGGCTTCTTGTCAATGAGGGAATAAGAACCGTCAGTGGGTGGTAATATCAATGAACTTGCCACAAAGTTTGATACTATGGGCTATTGTGCTTCCATGGGAAACTTCTTGGTATCTATGAGTAGGCATGGGGAGCTTGATGTTGAGGTGAATGATGATGATCATGCATTGTGGGGCCCAATGTGGAATCTGGTCAATGAAGAATTTGAGGCAGAGATTCAAGATAATCCAGAGTGGAGGATATTGATAAATAAAAGGTTTCTTGTTTGGGAGACGAAAACCATAGATGTAAGGCATGAATGGAACGCATCAAGCAAGGTAATCTATCCACTCAACTTTGATCCCTCCCTCTACTCTAATTGTTATCCCTTTTTGTATATACATTGAGTAAATATGGTAGTGTACTCGACATCTCGATCTCGACATGTTTGTGTGTATTGTTAGTTTTTGAAGTTTGAAAAATCTCAAGAAGGTGAAATATTGCTTGCACTTAATAGGTAAGATACATGTGAGCACCCTTTTCTTCGTAGACTCTTGTGGGATAGAAAAATATTCATGGATCTGAATGTATTTAGGCTTACTCAGGTCCATGTGCCTCATACACTTGCACATGATATATTTCTTATGCAAAAGTTTGGAATGTCCGACAAGGGTAATTTAATGAGGTACTTCTCCAATGATGAGCAAAAGCTCCTTGCTCTCATGATGAGAAAAGAGATGAAGGGGCAAAACAAACCTTGGTATAATTGTCCCACGACAATTCTCTCACATTTCATTTTCAAAGTATCTATGAGCTCATTCTTGCCTTTTCTTTTGCTCAATCATAGTTGTTTAGTCTTTGACTCTATTTTCCTTTATTGATTGAATAAAGATAAGTTTGCAAAGAAGTATGAGGAGGAGATGAATAAAGTAAGCTGAGATACCATGACACTTGTGGAGTGTGAGGAGGCACATGGAGCAGCAATAAAGAAGGCAGAGGAATCGGTGAAAGGTAAAGGATATAAGCTTTCTGCCATTGCAAATCCTATACCTGGTGAGGATTCTTTTGAGTGTTGTTCTCCATTAACTTTGAGCAAAAGGGGAAACAAGTAACTAAAGACAAATTGGGGTACCTATGCGCAAGCAAGATTGGATCCGAGAATTAAATGATCTTTTCCCTTACTCTTATGTAAATCACTTTCTTGCTTTTTGTTTAGCATATAGCATTGTCTTGTACATGCTATGATCATTGTTTTGCATGCAACAACATGTATCATTGTTTAATGGACTATATAGGAAGAAAGAGGTGTTGAAGCTCCTTGCTTCAGATTTAGACACATGGGAAGCTCATGGCATGAAGGATGACAATAAGTTATAACGCAAGTACATATTGGTGTAGGTTCTTCGAGATGCACTTATCTATTTCTAAAGCTGTCGGATAAATCCATTTCAAGGGTGCATTCTTTGACATTGAGGATTACATGAGACACCATGTTCTTCCTGAAAAACAACCATTCATGACTATGTCAGTTCGTCGTCTTGTTTACAGGTGACTTATTAAGATGACAATTTAACAAGGTCAATAGTTTGCATGTCTAATGCATACTTACGTAAAAGTAAACTTGGATATTGCAGGTGGGTTATGCACCTACTCCGAGGACAGTATATCTCCAATATTCCCATGGAGTGTCATGATTGGGTGATTAAAGATGGACCCTCTACCA